>NC_042998.1:148503970-148508970 GCF_006345805.1 Octopus sinensis | reverse complement strand
TATCTATCTATCTATCTGTCTATCTTAGTAGGTATTTATATAGCTAGCTATTTACCTGTCTATGTATGTATCTATTTGTTTGTGTATGTACTTATCCATTTCTTTGCTTGTACGTTTGTCTATCTACATCTTTCTCGTTTTATCTACATATCTATCTCTCTATCTATTACTCTATCTATCTGTGTATCTAACAATCTAGCTATCTTTATCTCTTCGTATATCAACGTTACTGGTTGTTTTCTGTCAGCCTACATATTTATCTTCGTATGGATTTCTCTAATACTCCTTCTCTGTGATGCATGTATGTGTGTGCGCGTGTGTGTGTGTCTGTCTATCTGTCTGTGTGTGTGTGTGTGTGTGTGTGTGTGTGAGTGCCACCGTTAATCCAGACAAGTTTGTTTTGTTGTTTCACTTTGTTTTTGTCTTTTGTTTTTTTGTTTTTTTGTTTTCTTTTTTGCTTCTTTTTCTCTCTATCTGTTTCCTCACCTCACTCCTTTCTGTAGATGAGCGTTGGCTCGAAACGTCAAAGACTCTTCTATTTTTCCTTAGCGCCAAGCTAATACACTTACTTTGTGGTTCCCTTACTTGTCTTTCTCTTCTACTTTGTTTTTCTTTATTTCTTTGTACAATTTTGAACTATATCTATATGTATATATATATATATACACATACTTTACACATCAGTTTACTTTACACTTTAACACATCAGTTACAATTGTTTCTGTACATTTGTTTCTATACCAACTCTGCTTGCAACGTTAAATTACGTAAAAGTTGGAAGTGAAGATTTACAAAATATTTGCGGTTTTAGACACTTGAGTGACACTTCATTAGACAGGCAAAAAGGTGCGCTTTTACACACCATACACACACACACACATACAGACACACAAATATATATTCCTACTTATATACAAACATACATACATATACATATTTATGTTGTTAAAAATCCGTTGAATTATTTCATTTTTACAGAAACACGCACATCACACACTTATCCAAACACAATGACAGCCGTATACACACTATGTATATGCGTGTAATACTTCAGATGATATTGTATGCCCACAACAGAGTCAAATACTATCCGTTTCACTATATACTCAGAGTTATGCGTCGTTTTATCTTTTAATAGTACATATAAACCAAACGTCTACCTCTATCTATCTCTACATCTGTTCATTTATCTCGTAATATATGTACGTATCCGTTTATCTCTCTATTTATCTTTTGTTTCTCTGGCCCTCTCTCTCCCTTATTCTCTTTGTCTCTCCCTCTTTTACTCCCTCTTTCTCTCTCTCTCTCTCTCTCTCTCTCTCTCTTTGGGTCCCTCTGTACTTTTCTTACTGACTATCCTTCTATTTTTCGTGTTGTTTATTTTACACTTTGATTGTTTCTTTCTGCATCTACTTGTGTATGTTTTATTATGTATGTATGTATGTATGTATGTATGTATGTATGTATGTATGTATGTATGTATGTATGTATGTATGTATGTATGTATCTATCTATCTATATATCTATCTATCTATTTATCTATGTCTGCATGTCTGACTATTTATCCATCTATTTATCTGCATATTTTTATATCTACTATTTGCTTGTAATATTTATTGAATAGTATACGCATAAATTCATACATACAAACATACATGCATATGTATCCATATAAATATATTTATTTATCTATCTATATGTATACATACCTTTAGATTCGTACACACACATACATACATATATATATATACATATATAGAGTTACAGAATGATATAAAGATCCAAGACTATAAAGATTTCAGAACATCTATAAATAGGTCTTACACACAGACGCACGCATACACACACACACACACACATATATATATATATATATATATATATATATATACTCTTTCTCTCCTTTACTTGTTTCAGTCATTTGACTGCGGCCATGCTGGAGCATCGCCTTTAGTCGAGCAAATCGACCCCGGGACTTATTCTTTGTAACCCCAGTACTTATTCTATCGGTCTCTTTTGCCGAACCGCTAAGTGACGGGGACGTAAACACACCAGCATCGGTTGTCAAGCAATGCTAGGGGGACAAACACAGACACATAAACACATACATATATATATATATATACATATATACGACAGGCTTCTTTCAGTTTCCGTCTACCAAATCCACTCACAAGGCATTGGTCGGCCCGGGGCTATAGCAGAAGACACTTGCCCAAGGTGCCACGCAGTGGGACTGAACCCGGAACCATGTGGTTGGTTAGCAAGCTACTTACCACACAGCCACTCCTGCGCCTATATATATATATATATATATATATATATATATATACACACATTTATCAGTTTTGCTACACTGTTATTATTGAGAGCCTCCTCTTGCATGTGACATTTGGTGAATAACAAAGTTTGATGTCGTTACCCTCATTTGAATCTCTTGCTGCGAGGTAGGTTCATCTGGGACTCTCGAGAAGAAGAGATTCAGTTTTGATTTGAAAACACCTACATCCACTTTCTGTAGGTCCCTCAGGTTCTTTAGAAGAATATTAAAAAGCTTTGGGCCCCTGAAACCCATGTTGCTTCAGTAACTGATCCTGAAGCGTGATGACATTGCGGGATCTTTGGTACACTGCAGTGGTGACCCGTTGTGGCATATTGTTTAGCTCTCAATGCCAAAATTTGACACAATGCCTTCCATGACCTTCCAGATGCATATTACTGCATATCTCTCCCGCCTTCGCTCCAAGGAGTAGAGTCGTAGCTGTTTCCGCCTATCCCAGTTACTGAGCTGTTGTGATTAGACGATCTTCCTTGAGGAGCTTCGGTGGATTTCAAGGTTCGCAGTTAATTTTACATTATGAGGAGACCATAGCTGGGAGCAGTAGTCCAGTCTGTTGAGAACGAATGTCCTCCAGAGGACCACCATGGTTTCCTTCTCTCTGGTTCTGAATGTTCTCAGGATCCAGTCAGCCAGCCAGTCGTCTGCACCTTGTCGCCATCCTGGTAATGTGCACGTGGGAAGAGGTATCATCACTCATGTCGATACCCAGGTCTCGCACTGACTTAAGCTCTGGGATTGTAATCCTCTGTAGGCCAGTGTACCCTGTAAGTTTTATCTTCAGCTTTGGGCGCTGGTAGCTTGGAATTTTCCAGCATTAAACTGCATATTATTGTCCTCAGCCCATGTATAAATTGAGTCCAACTCCGATTGCAAGTGTGCAAAATTACTGGGGTCCTGTATTTTCTGCGGGCAGGTGAGGGCATATCTGAGCGGGCCACTATAAAAAGCAGTTGTCCCAAGACAGCGCCGTGTGTAACACCACTCACTACTTGAGTTTCTTGGAGGTGGCTCCATTGGCCACTACTGCCTGACTTCTATCTTTCAGAAAGTCACGTAACCACTCTCCAAGTTTTCCAGCTATGCCGAGATCACGCAGTTTGTGGCATATCATACCATGATCTACTTTATCAAAAGCTTTTTACGTCTACATTTGAATTGTTGAGTAACGCCCTGTCATAGTGCTGTAAGAGCTGGATCAGGCAGCTCCTACTTGGTCGAAAGCCATGCTGGGTATCACTCAGCAAGGCACTTTATTCAAGGAATGCGATTAGTTTCCCTCTGACTATCCGTTCCATGACTTTGCTGATGTGGAAAGTCAGAGAAATAAGCCTATAATTTTTGGCATCTTCTCTGCTTCCTCCTTTATGGATTGGGCATATCATTCCTTCCTTCAGCTTGCTTGGCAGCCTGCCATTTGCAAGAAAGCACTGGAAGAGAATCTGTAGTTGAGTTTGCGCCCACTTCCTCTATGGCTAGTAGTATATCTTCTTCACTAATGTCGATGTAATCCATCGTAACTGCCTCGCTGGTTATAGGTGAGGCGGCAAAGAAATCCACCGGTTCATTCGCTTGTCTGTGTTTTATACACACACAAGCACACATATGTATGTATGTATATATATATATATATATATATATATATATATAAAGAGAGAGAGACGGACAAACAGGCAGGCAGACAGAGAGAGACAGAGAGTGAGAGAGAGAGATTTGTTTATACAGATGTATGTATATACATCTACGTGTGCATATATATTATATATAGATGTATATATATGTAAATATATATACATTATATATATTATAAGCACGCAGATATATATATGCATACATACATACATACATACATACATACATACATATAATATATATATATATATATATATATATATATATATATATATATATATATATATATAATAATAATATATATGCATATGTATATGAAAAAGTGCATAAACAAACGACTTTTTACTGAATGTAAAAACAAACGGGAGACAAACAGAAAGTCCATAATTCTTCATCAGTTATCGACCAATGATACTGTTCCGTTTCGAACCTTTAAAGATAAGAGTGAGTGCTTCCCAATAGGCGTTGCCCGCAAAAAAAGTTGTTTACTTGCGTAGATTTAGAAACAAGAGCAAACAAAACGAAACAAACAAGCAAAACGACACAGAGTGTGATCTACGACGATGGAAGGGGGGCAAACAGCCGGACAAAATATGGCCTAGGGACCAAAATGACGAGAATAGTGGGTAACGCTTAGAAAATGTTTTGAATGTTGGAGAACGGAGAGACAGAATTTGTGACTAGTCAGCTGAGGGACAAATCCAAGAAAGGAAGAAAAAGAGGAACTGGCCGCTGGTCAAGTAACAGCAGCACACAAAGGAGAAAGACAGCAGGGAGAGGGAGCGACAGTATAAAGAAGGGGGGAGTGGATGAAGGCGAAGGAGTAAGGCTAGGAATACAGGAATGAGAAAGGCTAGGAATAGAAGAGGGAGAGATAGAACGAGAGCAAGTAGCAAGTCTAGAATAGAAGAGACAGGGTGGGAGAATTTGCGACTGGTCAGCTCAGGGACAAGTCTAAGAAAGGAAGTAAAAGAGGAACTGACCGCTGGTCACGTAACAGCAGCCGGCAGAGAAAGACAGCAAGGAAAGG
>NC_042998.1:148476470-148498970 GCF_006345805.1 Octopus sinensis | reverse complement strand
CAACTTACGAATCTATAATGAAAAATAGTCGAATATATTGGTCTGCAAGGAGTTCATCTCGGCAGTTTTTTCACAGGTCTTAAGATTTTGTCAAGCAGTGTGTGTGTGTCTGTATGTTTGTGTGTGCGCGTGCGCGTATGCGTGCGTGCGTGTGTGTTTGTGTGTGTGTGTCTGTGTGTGTTGTATTAGTTGCAGCCATGATGTTTACCAGAACGAGACGTTATGCACTCACTTTAATACAATACCTGGATTAAATATAATCAGCAAAATAAACATTCTTTGAAAACATTACCATTCTACATACAGTTGTGCAAAATTAAACTAGAATATTAACGAAATAATCTTTATTAACAGCAAAGTACGAACTAAGTACTAATACATACAGTCATAGTAATTATTAGATAATGAACGTTAACAAGTTTTGGACTTACATCTTAAATTTGGTGATGACTTTATCTGTTACAACAATATTCCAATAGCTTTTCCGGCTTACTAGAAGACGAGGTACCAACACGCCATAGGCAATAATTCATTCTAATGACGAGGCACATCATGACTTGAAACTTTAATAGACTTAACCATATCGTTTCAAACTAAACAAAAAAAAATTAAAACGGGTAATAATATAAGAAAGAGTCAACTTAAACAGGGATTAAATTTATCGAATTATAAAGTAGATATAAAAAATTTTTGAGGGAGCTTCTACATCGTCTTTTGACTAGGAAGAAATAACAGCTAAATCTCCCTCTAATCATAGCTTGGCGTCTTAAAAGAGGACATACTGGATAATGCCGTATGAATTCCCTACGCATAAGAAGAGGGCATGGTCATGGCTGGAATACTTTTGATCATAGAGCTTCAGGACTAGGGTTGCAGGGCCAGGGCTGCAGGGCTAGGGCTGCAGGGCTAGGGCTGCAGGGTTTGGGTTGCAGAGTTTCACCACCACCACCCACAGAGACAAGGACTTTGGAATTGAAACTTGCACTGCTTACATATACACCTAAATATAGATGTTGTTGTAATTATTGAACTACTTGTTGAACCCTAGATTGTTCCTGATACCGCAGATCCCCAACGATCAAAACACGTTGCATCCAAGATTCTATCGTTGCTCTTTTAGAGTTGGTGTATTTAGGAATACATTATCCAATGTGTCCTTGCATTGTTGATTTAAGATAAAATAAGTACTGTTTGGAGACCTAGGAATCCTAACAACAGATATCCGGTTTCCATAGCGTATAAGTGACTAAGATCGCAATATTCCCTCTAGAAAGGACGCTAGTCCGTTGCAGGTTTACTTATATACTGATAAGTGGACTGGAGCTTTGTATTTTTCTTTCAAAAACACAACGCACTGCCTGATCCGGGAAACGAAACCACGTTCTTGCGATCGTGAGTGCAGTACCCTAACGACTAGAACACTTGTTTTAAGATATCAGGATGTTATTTGTAGAAGAATTGATTGCTGTAGAGAGAATTCCAAAGCCAGCATCGCTGTGGAATAAATCTTCTGCCCTAACAATGGTACCATTTTATTCTATTATTGAACAACAAAGAACGCCACAGTGAACTAAGAACTCCCCTTCCTTGGACAAAATCTCAAGCACCGCCCTACTCTGAACACAGGTTGGTGACACTATAGTCTCCAACGACTGCAGGGTGTCACAATAAATTAAACACAATCTCTCTGTACAGAAAGAAAATAGTGCTGCGCCTTTCGAAATGAAATAACGATATTTTTTTTACTATTGAGAGAAAAATGGTTGCAATTGAGAAACTTTATATCAAATGTCTTTCTGTGTCGTGTTCAATAACTGGTTCTTATATATTCACTTCCAATCGGTGTCAATTTCAACCGGTGTCAATTTCAACCGGTGTCGATTTCGGTAGTAAATTGTGATCGATTCCATTGTCTACGAACGTCATGAGTAAAACTGAAAGAATTTACAAGATCGGTAGAAAAAGTATTACTTCACGACCGTCTGTCCTTCAGTTGTTATCCGCCGGAATTAAGTTTGAGTTCTGTACTTATGTGAACGTTAGAACAAATACCAGTTATTAAATGTTTCTAAATACGTTAGATGATTTAACGTTGGTATTGCTACTAATGTTGTTAATAAAGATATGATTTAGAGGAGACCATTAACTTCAGTTCTGGATACGAGATTAATAATGGCTCCAAATTTTGGGGGACAAGTCCAGTAATTTTAAGCGCGAGTCCAAGACGATCATATCGACTCCAGTGTTTAATGGATGCTTATTTTGTCGACCCCCTAAAGGATAAAAAGGCAAATATGGCTTCAGGGAAATTTTAACTCAGAACCTTAAGAGTCGGAAGAAATATCGTTTAATATTTTGTTCCATGCGCTAAAACAATTCTGCCAGCTCACCGCCTTAGATATGTGATTATAAACGGTTTCAAATTTTGGCGCAAGGACAACAATTTCATGGGAGTGGGGAAATTGATAACATCCAGTGCACGATTAGTACTTACTTTATCGACCCCGAAAGAATGGAAAGCAAAGTCTATCTCGGCATGATTTGATCTCAGAAAGACGAAGGAGATGCCTCTAAGCATTTTGTCCAGCGTGCTAACGATTTTGTCTGCTCGCGCCCTAGATGTGTGATTAATAATCCGAAGGAAGCGAGCTGGCTTAAATACATTGCAGTAATACTCCCAGTTCTCTGTACACTGTATTCAAACCCCGCCGAGGTCCATCTTGCTTTTCGTCTTTCGAAGTTTAATAAAGTACCAAGGCGTTTTCCTCTCTGGAAGAAATCAGCAATATTCAGTTGTGGCCCCTCCAGGCTGAAAATACCCACAAGACACGCCGTCTGTCCCCACGGTACACAATCAGGATTTGAAGTCCTAAGGAACGAAGGAATTTTATAAAGAACCAACCAGTAATATGTTGGAGAGTTCTGTGATTATTATACCCCAAATCACGCTTTGATAAATTTGTCTTATGCCAATACGAAAGAAATATAATTTTATTCCTGTCGGCTATGTTTCCAACGAATCACAAAATTTATTGTTTGATTTTTTTAGCGGATATCACGAATTTCTTTCCCGCTATGCATCATTTTGTTACGTTTTTGCCGTCTTTTTTTTTTCTTGGATATATTCTAGATGTTTCCTAGTGAAGTGTATGTTTGTGTAAGTTTATTCACTCACACACAACCACATACGTACACTGGAAAATAAAAGAAGCTATATTACTAAATATATACACGTATATATATATATATATATATATATATATATATATATATATGTACATACGCGCATACATAGCAACATTATTGTATGAGTGTGAGTGTATATATACATATATATTATACATACACCCATGCATACATATATATATGTATGTATCTGTGTGCATATATATATATATAATATATATATATATATATATATACACGTGTGTGTATATCTATGATATGTTCGTATGTATAGGTTTGTTTTGTATTGTTCGCTTAGTTTTTTTCGTACGTCTGTTCCTGTCTTTACGCTCTTGGAGTAAGGGAGAAGCGTGCATGTATATATGAGCGTAATGTTTTTATAATCTCATATATAAATATATATATATATACACATAGTCGCAGTATGTGTATATATATACATTATATATATGCATACAAGTATACATATACACACACATATATATATATATATGTGTGTTATATGTACATATATATATATGTGTGTATGTATATATATATATATATATGTATATACACACACTCACACCACACACACATTGTTTTTGTCCGCAGTAGTTCTTGCATTACCTTGTTCCAAAGAAGTATTATTTCACCAATCTACTTATTTTGCTTCTAATATCCTGTTGTTCTTATCGATGGCGTTTTTGTTGTTGTTTTTGTTGCTGCTGCTGCTGCTGCTGTTGTTGTTGTTTTTTATTGTTCTTACTACTCTTATTTTTGTTGTTACTGTTCTTGTTGCCAGTGGCGGTGGTGATGGTGGTGGCGGCTGTGTTTGTGGTGGGACAGCCTTTGCAGGAAATGTTGTCTAGTTTTGTTTTTGAGCAGCTGATGGAGCTGTTGTTTTTGCTGTCGTTCTTGTAGTTGTAGTCATTGCTTGCGGTTGTTGTTATTGGTGGCGATGCTGCTGCTGATGCCGCTGCTGTCTTTGTTGTTACTCGTTTATTTGTTTTATTGTTTTTCTTGGAGTTTTCGTTAGTGCTTCTTTTGTTCTGTATATATTGGATGAGGTTAATGATGTTGTTGCTGTTGCTGCTGCTTCTAATATTGCCGTTGCTGTTATTATTATTATTATTATTATTATTATTATTATTATATTATTATTATTATTATTATTATTATTATTATTATTATCATCATCATCATCATCAGCATCATCATCATCAAAGAGACGAAGTGACAAAATCGTTAGCACGCCGAGCTGAATGCTTAGCGGTACTTCGTCTGTCTTTATGGTTTGAGTTCAAATTTCGCCGAGGTCGACTTTGCCTTTCATCCTTTCGGGGTCGATAAATTAAGTACCAGTTAGGTATTGGGGTCGATGTAATCGGCCAGTCTCCTCCCTCCCAATTTACAGGCCATGTGCCTTTAGTAGAAAGGATTATTATTATTATTAATATTATTGTTGTTGTTGTTGTCTTCGTCATTATCGCCATCATTACTATCATCATCGTCATCATCATTATCATCTTCACGGAGACGAGCTGGCTCATTTGTTACCACGCCGAGGAAAATGCTCAGCGGCATTTCACCCGTCTTTACGCTGTCAGTTCAAGTTCCGCCGAGGTCGATTTTGCCTTTCATCCTTTCTTGGCCGATTAACTAAGTACCAGATGAGCACTCGGGTTGACGTAATCGACTTAGTCTTTACCCCGAAATTACTAGCCTTGTTCCAAAATGTGAAACGCTTGTTGTTGTTAACGCAGTAAGCTGGCAGAATCGTTAGAGATTCGGACAAAATGCTCAGCGACATGTCTTCCTACTTTTTGTGTAGTGAGTCCAAATTCTGCCGTGATGGACATTGCCTTTCATCCTTTCGAGGTCGATAAAATAAAGTACCAGTTACGTACTGGGGTCGATGCAAGTGACTATTTCACTCTCCTCATAATTGTTTGCGTTGTGGTTAAAAACAATAAAACCGTTATTGTTTCTATTGTGAATACGTTGCTTTTTGAGAAACGGAAGCGTCAACTTCCGTCTCACTAGGCTGAGAGTTCAGATCCCGATAGGGGTAGAATTTGCCTTTCGCGTCTTCAGTGTTGATAATACATGTACCAGTCATAACTGAGGTCAATTTAGCCCCTATAATTTCATGGGGGGATGATGTTTTAAGAAAACCTGCTACTGTTGTTGCAGCTGCTGTTGTTTAGCTTCAGGCCAGTCCCGATAGGACAGGCCTGTATTAAAATGTATTCCTGCCGTGACAATCAGAAGTTTAAGACTAGATTATTGTTGTTCTTGCTTTTCCAACTGTTTTCCTATATCAATCCTGATAGAGCTGACTAATACGCAAAGAAAATCCAGATGTAAGAGTCCTGTTGTTTTTGATATGGAATGTAACAAGAATTACATGTGTGTTTCTTTTTAAGATGGCAGTGTGTGATTGGAGTAAGAATCGATTGCTATTTCTCGCACGTCAAACATCCACTCACAACGTCATGATATTGCAGCTGATGCTCCTAATACTGTACTGCTATGTAGTTGTTGATGTCGCTATTTAGCCCTAGGTCATCCTTAACTGAGCAGAGCAAAGCTCAATGATGTTACAACTGGGATCACTTCGCCCTTTTAATCAGATATATCACATTCAGGGTCGAGGGCCGAATTTTTAATTCAGTATTATGTGATTTGAGAGAAATGATGAACCATATTTCAGGCGGCTTGCTCCTCGAAAAAAGGTTGTCATTGCCAGATCTTTTTTTTGTTGATGTTGTGTAACCGAGATGATTTCTAAGTGAGCAAACCTACGACTCAAACCACCTCTTCCATATTAAATTCAACTTACGTCGAAAGTCAACAAATAAAACGTTGAGATAATGTTAATAATATAGCACGAACAGGATAAACTAACCATACTTTGCAGAAAAATCTGTCGGCGATCAGCCATGAGACTCGAACTCACATCCCTGTGCTTTACCATTAAGCTAAACTGCCAGAACGATAAATTCTTCTGCAAATTTAGGGTATATCATTGGCATTATCCTGCGTTTGAGAATAAGATCATTTTCTTATCTGTATCTTTCAATACATCACAACGCTTCTAAAGCAAACTTTGTTGAGTTTCAACGTAAGTTGAATTTAACGTGCGATAGAGTCTTATAAACCTAGCTAGATTTATAAGTCCTAAATTTACAGAATGATTTGTCGTTCGGGCAGTTTAGCTTAACAGTAAAGCACTTGACGCGTAATTACATGTGAGTTCGAGTCTCATGACTGGCTACCGACAGATTCCTCTGCAAAATATGGATAGTTTATCCTGTTCATGCTATATTATAAGCATTATCCTGCGTTTGAAAATAAAAATATTTGTTTATCTATACCACGTGTTCTATATTTCAGGCACATCTGTTCTGGACCGCTTAATCTAATACCTTTTTAATTTTATTTTTAAGACGACCTAGTATAATTTAAGGTGGTGACATTGGCTGTTATTTCTAACCATCAAGAGGCTCTCTCTTCAGTTGTTTATCTTGTTTATATTGCCTCAGACGTTATTGCATTTTATATTTTTACTTTAGCAGTTATTGCTGTTAGTTGTTGATCTTGTAATTGTTGTTGGTTTTGCTATGTCTGTTTCCCCGAGGGAACCCCACCTCCGCTTTTACAATTGTGTTCATTATTACTGTTATTGCTATTAAGGGTATTTATGACAGCGGTGGGAACAGTACTATATTTCCATGATTATTCTTGTAGTCCTTCGTAGAGTTTGTTTTGTTGTTTATGTTTACTTCTTTTTCAAGCTAACTGTTCTAATACAACCCATACTTGCTACTGTCACTCTCATTTGAACCCGTGTGTCTAATAAAAGAAATTATTATTATTGTTGTTGTTACAAAGGCGGTGAGCTGGCAGAATAATAAGCACGCCGGGTAAAATGCTTAGCGGTATTTCGTCCATCTTTACGTTCTGAGTTTAAATTCCACTGAGTTCAACTTTGCCTTTCATTCTTTCGATTTAATAGACTTGTACTCTCCCCCTAAATTTCAGGCATTGTGCCTTTAGTAGAAAGGATTATTATTCTTATTGTCACTATTATTATTATTATTATTATTATCATTATTATTATTATTATTATTATTATTATTATTATTATTATTATTATTATTACAAAGGCAGCGAGCTGGCAGAATTGTTAGCACGCTGGACGGAATGCTTAGCGGTATTTCGCCCGAAGCTACATTCAGATTTCAAATTCCACTGAGGTCGACTTTACCTTTCATCCTTTCGGGATCGATAAATTAAGTATCAATGAAACATCGACTTAATCCTCTTCCGTAAGCTACCCTTGGATCAAAAATTTGAAATCATCATCATCATCATCAACATCATCATCATCATCATCATCATCATCATCATCATCATCATCATCATCATCATCATCATTATTATTATTATTATTATTATTATTATTATTATTGTTGTTGTGTTGTTGTTGTTGTTGTTATTATTATTATTATTAGCATTATTACAAAGGCAGCGAGCTGACAGAATTGTTAGTACGCCGGGCAACATGCTTAGCGGTGTTTCGCCCGAGTTTACGTTTTGAGTTCAAATTCCGCCGAGGTCGACTTTACCCGCATCCCATCTGGAAAAATTCTTTTAGAGGTCGTGTGCTATATGAAGGACCATTGGATCTCGTACGTATTAATATTATCACCCTCAGAACTATATTTTACATCATTTTCATTAATTTTATTTAATATAAAGTAATTCCTAACATCAATAAATATGCGAATAATCATTCTAGATCTCGCGATACGTGGTGTTATTAACGACATTTTATCAGTTGGCAGATATAATCATTGGTCAACAACCAATTTGTTCGCTGTAAATATAAGCAAAACCAGTAGCTTCGTTTAGGCTCGGAGTTCCGGATAATTCTAGGTGATGTGACATATTGAAACCGGTGTCCAAGAATTCCGTACGCCAGAAGTTATTCTCCTATGACTTACACTACAGCAATTAGCATATTTCGTATCCGAACCTGCTTAGACGTGCTAAGAATAATATGCAAATAATCGTCCCAGATCTTGCTGTACTCGGAACAAATAACAATCTTTGATTATTTCCCGAGAATAATTCGTGAATTTTTGTCTTGGCTCCGTTTACCCATGTTTAGTACAAAATCCTGTTTAAATTATGCGTGAAGTAGACGCGTGAATTTATTTCAGTTAATATGACATTTATCTTTCTTTAGCGACTTTCATTTTGTTGAAGAAATTATATGACTGAAAGGAAACATAAGGGTAAACAGGTAACGGGGAAAGAGTTGAAGATTTGATAGGAAAATAAGAAAACGAGGGAAACGTGTTCGTAAAGAATGAATAGGTAAGGATAAAAACGACGAAATGAACAACTGCAACAATGAAAGATAAGATCTCGAATGAAGGGATTGAATGAAGGGAACACAAAAATTGTTTCTTGTCCTCCACTTCTACCAAAAAACAAACGAAATCGAAAAGGAAAATTTTAAAAGCAGATTAATGAAAACAGAAAGCAGACGAAAGAAAGTTTCAATAGAAAGAAGAATGGAAGATGAAATAATGAAGAGAAATTCAGTGAATGTTATGAGGGAATATTTTGAATTGACTACCACTATAATTTATACTTTTGTTACTGCGTATCATCATCATCATCATCATCCCTTCATCAATACTACCACCACCATCACCATGACCATCACTGCCAACAATGCCAGCACCGTTACTATTACTCCAGCCAGCACTACAAATAGCATCACCAGCACAACCACTACCGCATTCATCACCACCACCACCACCACCTCTACTAACAGTACTACCGCATCTACCACCACACTGATATCATCATTACATCAAGTAACAACAGCTGTAGTGAAGTTTCCAGGAGCGGCGTCTCATTAACATTAGCGTGTGCATTTTTTCGTTTATTTAAAGATGGTGGAAAAGGTTGATATTTATTCGTGTATGCGCGAGTGTATGAGTGTGTGTATGTATGTGAGTGTGTGTGTGTGTGTGTGTGTGTGTGTGTGTGTGCGTGAGTGTGCGTGTGTGTGCGAGCGCACGTGTGTGTATGTTTGTGTCTGTCGGGAATAAAGCGAGAAATTATTTTTGGTGTTTTCGTTCAATATATACATACACAATCAAATATACATACGTTTGTATGTATGTGTTTGTACACACACATACACACACGTGTGTGTGTGTGGGTGTGTTTATATGCGTGAGTTGTGTGTGTGTATTCATACATATATGCATGCATGCATACGTGCATACATGCAGACGCAGATACATACACACATACATACATACAGCAATACATATACGTGTGTGTGTGCATGGTTGCATGTATTATGTATTTATGTATAGTATTTGACGAAAACATCATCAATAATAAATCATAATGATATACATATATATATATATATATATTATATATATATATATATATATATATATATATATATACGCATATATATACATATATATATAATGGATGTATTTAACGAAAACACCATTAATAATAAATTAAATACTTTTAAGTAAATATACATGCATACATATATATACATACATACATATATGTATGTATGTATATATATATATATATATATATATAATATATATATATATATACATGTGCATATATATATATATATATACATTCTTATATATCTGTCTATTTAACTACATCTATATGATAGATTCCCCCATCGGTTTCGATGTATGAGGCTCCGACAAAGTACTCTTTCTTTGTCAGTCATAATGCTTATGTCGAATGTGACATTTAAGTCCCGCCAATGATTTGCAAAAAACCCACATATCCTGCAAATATGATGATTACCTGTCAGTGTTGGTGGTATATTTACAGCTGCTTTTCTCCTTTGCCTTGCATCCTGAAGCCTGTTAATGCTGGTTGCAACTAAGTTTCTAATACTATTTTGACACAACAATCTCCATTTTATTCGCCCCAAGGCTGTTTGCTCAAAGGTGTTGTGAGCTATCTTCATTTCTATGAGGTTACTCTTCAGCTTGTCCTTATATCTGGTCGACCAATATTCCTGTTCCCACTCTTAGGCTGGCTGTACATGAGGACTTTGAGTATTCTTTCGTCACTCATTCTGTCAACATGGCCGGACCAGCGCCATTGTGGTTGCATAAGGAAGCTCTTGATTCCACCAATCTTACTCTTGCTAAACAATTCGGCACTAGAATCTCTGTCTTTTTGTGAATAACTGCAGATTGTCCTCAGACAGTCTTCGTGGAAGATGTCTAGTTGGTTAATGTGTCATCTATATGGCATCTACAATTCTGAGCCATACAAGAGAATAGTAAGAATGGTAGCTTTATAGAACTGTACTTTGGTGTCAAGTTTGATGCCCCTTTCATTCCATAGGCGATGACAGAGTTTGCCAAATGCGTTGGTTGCCTTTGCAAGACGATTGACCATTTCATCATCAAGGGAAGTGCTCGAATTCACTTCACTACCAAGATATGTAAATTACTTCACATAATTTAGGTTTTTTCCATCAACCTGTATAGGAGTGTAAGGAAAATTGTGAACCGGTGGCCTCTGTTTGACTCATCGAATTTGGTGAGGTATAGGGCAAGATTGGTGGATTAACTCCGTCTTCTTTATGCTGGTGGTCAAATCAAAGGTAGCAGAAAACCGATCTAGAAGCTCCTGAGCTTCCTCTAAGAAAGTCGCTACAAGTGCCGCATCATCTGCAAAAAATAGATCACGAATGATACTGGTGCGCACGAATGATACTGGTATGAGACCGAGTGCTGCCATGTCTAGCCAGCTGGAAAAGATATTTTCCTGGGGTTATAAAAGGTAGTAACACCGCCTCAATCAGGACTGCCGCTTTAAGTTGGAAATAGACTTTACTCTCTCTCTCTCTCTCTCTCTCTCTCTCTCTCTCCATATATATATAAATAACATAGTTGTTTTATTCCACACCGGTAGAAATATAGGGAGAATAAAAGTTGAAAATACACTGAGAATAGTTAAATTTTTTTTTTCATTTTGAAGAATTAACTGGTTTCACAGTTTACGCTGATTTTGAAATATTTAAAATAGAAAGACGTGGCTTATGTCGTAGCTGTTTTGCTTCTGACAAGCGTGTAAAGCTTGCCCTATTTTTATAGGAAGTTGATAGCTCAAATTAGTATATATTTTGAATGGGTTTTGATTAGTAGAGGATATTCACATAACTGATATAAGAAATCTTTGTAAGTTCCCCCGCTACGTCCGTGCGTTAGTATCAAATAACACACGGATGTAGCATGTAACTTACAAATCTTTGCAAGAACCCTCCTAAGTATCCTTGCTCTCCCCATTAATACTGTTTTCGGGATTTGTACTAAACTGGGTTTTATGCTTATTTCCTCTATCCATCTGTTCACATCTTTAGAGATAGTTCCCAATGCACCTATAACTACCGGAATATATTTTACCCGCACTTTCCATAGTCTGTGTAATTCAATGGATAGGTCCCGGTATTTTGCTATTTTTACACTACCTCTCATATTGAATTTTCCTCATTTGGGACCGTAAAGTCAACTATCTGGCACTTTCTTTTCTTTTTATCTACTACTACTAAATCAGGCCTTCTAGCTCCTATTACTCTGTCAGTTTGAATGTTAAAATCCCACAACATCTTTTTATTTATTCATATTATTTGTGTTGCTGATTGCCAGGAATCCCATTGTCTAATGAGAATTCTCAACTTTGATGAGAGCAAAAAACCATTTTAAGAGTAAATAAGACGTCTTGTTTGGTGTCGAACATTTTTTTTGACATCGAATCCCCTTTTTGGAAGACATTCTTATTATTTTTATCCCTGGGTTGATAAATGTTGGATTCCGTAGCTTCACAAGAGTAATTTCGTAATAAAGCCTTGGAAAGAACCAAAGACTATATTGTGATGTTGCGAAATTCTCAACTATCAAACAAACCAACAAGGAAGCCCTTATGCATTCGCTTGAATTGTATATAGCAGCCAAGTGTTTCTGAATTGCCTTTCCTACCGTTTCAGAAAAACAATACTTTGGAAAATGTTTCCTCTCAAATCCCTTATCAGCCATCTCGATTGTGCTGTCATCTATCTCATTTTCGTCGTCAACTTAAATTTTCTCGACGTCAATTTAAATATCGTCACTATATCAAGGAACGAAACTATTATCAGCCTCATTTTTTTTTTTTATCTACCATCTTGACTGTGTTGTCGTCTATCTCATTTTCGTTACCAGCAGCTTAAATTCTTCTCACCGTCAGTTTAAACATCGTCACTATACGAAGGAGCGAATCTTTTTTCATCAGTAATTATTTGTCGTACAATAGTGAAAGAATGAAAAGCATCAAAAACTTATGAAAAGGATTGCAAGTTTTGTATGATGAAAATTGTCATACTTAATACTATGGATGCGAAATATATTACTAATAAATATACGTATTTCTAAAACACATATTCCATAAACATGAATTTAGAGTGAACCATTCTGGTCGAAGATCAAATAACTCTATTAATAATTCCTGCTTCTTGTTATATTCCACATGGATTTATTTATTTATTTATTTATTCATTTATTTATTTAGAAGATACTTCGACTTCATTTTTTGATTTGGTTTTGAATGGTTTGGAGTATTTATCAAGAAGAGTAAGGAGAAAGAAGAGGAGAACGAGAGGAGAAAAAGTAAAAGCAAAGAACAATAAGATGGAGAACAACAGCAACAACAAAAACAACAGCATCGACAAGCAGGGAAGTCGGAGGAGGGAGAAGAAAAAGAATCTTTCAGGTTGGTAAATTTTTAATTCTATCACCTATGGAGGCTATGTCACGTAAGTCTTTCTCTATAGTTAAAATTCGTGTGTGTGTATGTCTGTATATGATTATGTGTATGTGCATGTATTTGTCAATGTGTGCATGTGTGTGTGTGAATCAAAAAGATCGAGTCCAATGGCGACAAAGACGTAATCTTTGCTTGTTTCTTTTCTTTCTTTCTCTCCCTATCGTTCTCTTTCTTCCTCTTTTTCTTTTCTTTCTCAGTCTTTTTATCTCTCCCTCCATATCACACACCTATTTCCACTTTTCCTCTGAAGATAAAGAGGTTGTGAACAACCTGGACGGTGAGATACTGTATATGTATGCGTATATGTTGCCTATGTGCGTGTTTATGAATATTTGTGTATATGTATGTGTATCTGTGTATGGGCGTAGACGTATTTGTATGTATGCGTGTGTATGTGCGTATGTGTGTATGAATGTGCGCATGTATGTACGCGTATTTGTGTGTATGCATGTACAACTGCATATGTGTATGCATGCGTTTTTGTTTGTATATATATGTGCTTATGTGCATATGTGCGTGCTTGCATGAATATTTGTGTATATATATATGTGTGCATGTATGTATGTGTGCATGCATGTTTGTGTGTATATGTGTGCATATGTGAGTATGTGCGTATTTGTGTGTATGCATGTGTGCAATTATGTATGCGTATTTGTGAGTATGTATGTATATATGTATGTATGTATGCATGCATGCATGTAGGCATGTATGTGTTCATGTGTATTTGTGTGTATGTATATGCATGTACGTATGTGTGTATGTGCGTATTTGTGTGTATGCATGTATGTATGTGTATGCGCATTTGTGTGTATGGATGGGTGTGAATATGTTCAAGAGTTTTATGTGCGCACTGGAGTTTGTCCAGTGGGGATAATGAGGTGGCATATGTGTGCATATATATATGTATATGTATATATATATATATAGGTGTGTATGTGTGTGTGTATGTATACGTATGTTTTTGTATATATATATATATATATATATGTGTGTGTGTGTCTGTGTGTGTGTGTGCATGTGTATGTGCGTGTAGTTATATATATATCTGTGTGTATATATATGTGTGTGTGTTTATACGTGTGGATGATGTTTTAATTTATGGAGTGTTTATATGTCTATTGTATATAGTATATATAGTATATATAGTATATATAGTATATATAGTATATATGTTTCATTTTAATATATATATATATATGTATGTATATATATATATATATATACGCACAAATATATAAATATATATATATATATGCATATGTATATATACATTTATATGTGTGTGTGTGAATGTATGTATATGTATCATACGTGTGTGCATGTATGTATGTGCATCTGTGTTTGTGTGTTTATAGTATTTGTGTGCGACGACGAAAGTAATAGGATTTGTATGTTGATCAGTCGAAAAGATAAAAGTTATGTGCGAACGTGTACATATATGTGACTTAAGTGTGAGAGCGTGCATGTGTGCGCGTGTGTATCTGTGTGTGCGTGTATGTGTGTGTGTGTGTGTGTGTGTATGTGTGTGTGTGTGTGTGTTTGTGCTTGTTTGTTAATATTTCTTATCTGTAAACATGGGCTAAAGACAGAGAAAGAGAAGAGATTTAAGACAGATAGCTTGTTTGTATAAGTCATAATGATGGACGTATTCATGCTCGTGTTTGAGAGAGTGAGACATACAGACAGAGACTGACACACAAACAGACAGACAGGTTAGACACACAGGCAGACAGAGTCACAGACAGTCAGACAGACGGGCAGACGAAAGATAGAAATGGTAAAACAAATATAGGCGAGGCTTTTGCGTGGCGTCTGTATACGAGAATAGGAAAACATTTGTGTATATAACCGTGTTTGAGCGGATATATATGTGTGTTCCGTGTGTGTGTGTGTGTGTGTGTGTGTGTGTGCATGTGCGTGTGCATGTGTGTGTGTGAATGAGCGTATCTGTATGCATAGGTATGCGTATGTGCATGTATTTGTACGTATAGTATGCATGTCTGTGTATGAGAATGCGTATACTTCTGTGGACGCGCGAGTATGAATGTGTGTATTTGCTTGTGTGTGTGTGTGTGTGTTGTGTGTGTGTGTGTGTGTGTGCATGTGCGTGTGCATGTGTGTGTGTGTGTGAATGAGCGTATCTGTATGCATAGGTATGCGTATGTGCATGTATTTGTACGTATAGTATGCATGTCTGTGTATGAGAATGCGTATACTTCTGTGGACGCGCGAGTATGAATGTGTGTATTTGCTTGTGTGTGTGTGTGTGTGTGTGTGTGTTGCATGTTGGTGTTTGCATGAGAGGAAGTTGAGATACAGATTGGGTAGAAGGGAGAGTGAAGTAAAAAGGTAAAAAAATGATAAAAAGAAACTCGGAATTGGCCCAGTCGCTAGACCATCACGTAGAAAACCTCGTACCATTGATCTGACTCTCTGCCGTCTAAATTCCAGTCCTGCAAAATTCAACTTCACTGTTCATTGTATCGAAAATATTAGAATACAGTAATCCAGTGGGCGAAATTCTACGAATTTTGGAGTGGAAGGTTTTCAGAATATTTGTTTCAGCTCTTTGCGTTCTGAGCTCATATCCTGCTTTGTTTTACTTGAAAGACAAACTGTTTTAACAGCATCACCTAGTACCTTGGGTGCTTTAGTGGACCCAGGTCTTCTGCTTTCCCACCCAACTATCCACTCACCAGTCTAAAAGAACACGGACACTGTGTTCCCTTTTGAACAATAGATAAAAATAATAACCATATAAACTTGTTTATTCGTACATGAGTATAGCATATTTATGTGTATTAGCATGTATGTGCGCATGTGTGTATGTATCTCTATATATGTGAGCATATATTTGTGTATTTGAGTATGTATGCATGCAAGTACACTTATATAAATGAATCAAATTATGCTATCATATATGTATGTATATTAACAGCCATAATATAAGTGTCAGCAAGAACAAGTGTATTGAAATATTTATTATAGAAGATTAACAAAATATTGAAACTAGATATTTTACAAATACTTAGATATATCTAATATCTATCTTTCATGAAATTTTCAAGTTAATGGAATAAATATTTCGTAAGTTATGAGGAAATAAACAAACAATCTTCCAAAATGCAACGGCTAAAAGTTAAGGGTCACTTAGAAAAACAATTAAATATGGAACAAGGACAAAAAAGAAACCCTTACTTTTAATATTTTATGAACATCCCTTTACTATCAATGACCTCCTGACATTTGTTACCACAGGACTGAATAAATTTCTTACAAAATGATGGAGTAGTACTGTTCCATTCGTTTTTCAATAATTCCCAGAGTTCGTCTTGGTTGTTTGGATTTCTCGTTCGTGCCCCATCTCCAATAATCTTCCAAACGTTTTCTATAAGGTTGAGATCGGGACTTTGAAGTGGCAAGTCCATGAGATAAACCCTTTCATCACTCAAAAACATCTTTGACTCTCTTCGCAGTGTAACAGGGAGAGTTGTCCTGCACGAAGAGAGGAGGTTGAATTGACGAGGATCGTCTAAGAATCTGCTTGTAGATTTCAGCATTGACAGTCTTTTGTAAACAAATAAGTAGACCAGGACCAGCAGCAGTGACCATTCCTCATACCATTACACTTCCTACTCCTCCATATTTCATTGTCTTTTTCACACATGCACGATATTACCTTTCGCCACTTCTTCGGACATACATCTCGCCATTGGAACCAATCACATTAAACTTCGATTCATCGCTAAAATAAACCTACGACCACTGTTCTTCTGTCCAAACGACGTGTTCGTGAGTGAAACGAAGATGGGCTCGTTGATTCTTCTTGGAGATCAGAGGTTTCGTTGCAGGTGCCCGAGCAAGCAACCCAGAACCTCCTAACCTCTGAGAAAGTGTTTTGCGCGATATTTTGACATTGGAAGTAGAGCTAAACTCGCGGGATATCTCAGCAGCACTCTTAAACCAGTGACATTCTGACCATAATACGATCCTGTCTAGGTGAAATTTTACGAGTTCTACCGGTTTGGGGTTTAGCATCTGAGCAACAATTCGTTGCACAACATTTCTAGACCTTCCTACAGTAGATGCTATCACAGAATTCGACTTGCCCTCTTGCTGAAGGCACACTATCATTTGTTTTTCATCACAGGATACTGGTCGTCTCTCAGAAGCCGTCATGTTGACAGATGAATGTTCCAATGATGTAAGTTCATAAGAAGTAACTGTTAGCCCATTAACAGTCTTCTAAACAACACATACCTCGGTTAGTAGTTCAGTTTTTTTCTAAGTGACCCATAACTTTTTACCGCTGCAATTTGGAACCTTACTGGTTTATTTCCTCATAATATATATTCCATTCACTTGAAATTTTCTTGAAAGATAGATAGAAGATATATCTAAATTCAAAACACCATATTAACAACACAATTTTCTATAACTATTTCAATACATTTGTTCTTACTGACCCTTATATTATGGTCGCTACTGTAAATATAGATACGCACACACACACGTCCACATACATGCAGGCACACATATACGAGTGTAAGAGTGTAAGTATGTGAGTATTATGCATATGTGTATGTGTGCATGTTTGTACATATATACACACGTTTTGCGCGAGTCGGGGATCTTCTGATTTACTCTGGATCTCGACAACGAGGTTAAAACGACTATGTTTGGGTTACATTTTCCTCTTGGGGAAGCGACAGAAGGCTGCAGATGCTAAATTTGCCGAATAGGGCGGGTGCAGAAGCGATACCATGTTATTTTTTGGCGAGAAACAAGTTTGAAGAATCCAATTCTTGTCGTGGTGAAGAATCCAATTCTTCATGCTCCACAAATCCAGACGCCTTCACCGAATGTCCTCCATCAAACGCTTCAACACGTTGCAGTAGAACTTTCGATTGACTGTCAGATCCTGAGAGAAGAATTCTTGATACACAATACATTTCTGGGGGTGACACTCGTGGCAGGTCTTCCAGATTGCTCATCAATGTCCAGGAACGTTCTTCCGCTTTGAAACCGTCCATGACACTTGAAACATTGCGTACGACTCATTGCTTTGTTGCCATAAGCTTGCGAAAGTATGCTCAATGTCTCTGCTGCAGACTTCTCAAGTTTAACACCAATTTTCTCGTTAGCTCTATGTTCCTGTCTATGACAAAATTGTAGACTTCAGCATACCCACCATCACAAAGACAAATTTCACAGCTTTCAAAATAAACTCAGCAATGTCACTTGGCACACTATCTCATGAAGGTCATTACTACCTCTCATTGCGCATGCAACAGTGTGCTGTCATCTTGTGGCGCGCTATAAAAATAGTCCTGGGAACTTTTGATACCACCTCGTATGTGTATGTAGGTCTGTGTATATTTACTATTACCTAGAATATGTATCATAGTGTGCATGCATGCTTAGATTTATGTTCATGTTTGTTAGAGCATGTTTTACAGCTTCTTTGTCTGCATATACATGTGTTTATGTTTACCGTTGGATATATGTAAAAGAACTTTAAAGTGTGTGCGGGGAAACATTTGAAAAGAGCATGCAAACGTTACGTAAACATTTAATAAGAGCTGCTTAAATTAATGACTATTATAATTATTTCGTCGTATATATGTATATATATGTGTGTGTGTGTGTGTGTGTGTGTCTGTGTTTGACCCCCCCCCCCCAACATCGCTTGACAACTGATGGTGGTGTGTTTACGTCCCCGTCAATTAGCGGTTCGACAAAAGTGACCGATAGAATAAGTACTAGGCTTACAAACAATAAGTCCTGGGGTCGATTTGCTCGACTAAAGGCAGTGCTCCCACATGGCCCCAGTCACATGACTGAAACAAGTAAAAGATCATATATATATATATATATATATATATATACATATGTATGTATGCATATGCGAACTTTGGGTTAGTTAAAATATGTTTGCGACATACTTCAAGTTCTAAAAACAAGAAGGTGTAAAAACATCAGGTGTTTTCGCACCTTTTACCATAAAAATAAATTTTTTCTTCACGGTAACTGCAGTGAATTTGCCTTTAGGAGTTGAAATATATCAGAAACATATTTTAACCTACAGTTTGCATATGCTAAACCACTGCTTGGCGCTGATAATGACAAATATATATATAAGATTATAATTTAGGATATCTAAGAGATACCACCACGCTTGAAATAGCAGCCAAAACTTGACTTTAAAACCACATCAAAAATTCATACAGCACCAGGAGAGAAGACAAAAAGACAAAATAAACTAGTAACGGACGACATTGAAAACATACGGACAGAAGGACGATACAAATATGGACAGGGAAACCAGATCGGAACCCTCGTAGCTTTCTATTCTTCAGTCAAGCTTCCAATCATCATTACAGTTTCGGCCTATATATCGAGGATCAATGGCCCAGTGGTTAGCGTTGCGGACTCGCGGTCGTAGGATCACGGTTTCCATTCCCAGACCGGGCGTTGTCAATGTGTTTGAGCGAAAACACCCGAAGTCCAACGAGGCTCCGGCAGGGGATGGTGGCAAACCCTGATGTACTCTTTTACCAAATCTTTCCCTCACTCTTTCTTCCTGTTTCTGTTGTCCCTGTATTTCAAAGAGCCAACCTTGTCACACTCTGTGTTACACTGAATCTCCCCGAGAACTACGTTAAGGTTACACATGTCTGTGGAGTGCACGAGCAGGCTGTTCCGTTGACCGGATCAACTAGAACCCTCGTCGTCGTAATCGACGGAGTACTACGATATATATACATTCATATATACATATGTGTGTCTGTATGGATATATATATATATATATATATATATATATGTGTGTGTGTGTGTGTGTGTTTGTGTGTGTGTGTGTATGCATATAGATTTGTTAACATGTGTGTATGTGCATATGTATGTAAATATATGTACATCGAATTGATAACCTACTTTTTTGTTGCTACTTTTTTTTAACCTTCGAATGTACTTCCGGTTCTCATGTTGATACATTCCATAATTTTTCTTAAAGAAGTGAGAATCAATAAATTTACAACGAAGTATACTGTACGGTCAGTTACTCTGAAACCAGCGTATTACTGGTAGTTATATTATAGAACTCAAGATCTTTTTCGTAATAGTTTCAGATGACAAAATTCGAATCCTTTCATTTTGGGACACAGAAAGCAAAAGTATCTGCTCAAATAGGGCAGGGCTTATGGTCCAGCAATCCGCTCGTTCGGAGTAATAGCATGTGGCTGTCTTTCCCAGCTTGGAGTTAATCGCGTTCTGGTTATCTACTCGTTGATGAGAAATATTCCATTTAAATTAATTCTAAATCTAACAGATTTTCCGATTTCACACTTGTATGATATTTTTATCGCGGTTCGCAAGGTAAATATATTTGGCTTGGGAATTGATGTGATGAGTCATATATTCCGTTGAGTCATACAAACAATACGAAATACTTAGGTCTTCTGTTCTTCATGGTGGGCAAGTAAGCATGACAGGACCGCCATTACTAAGTTATATCCACGTCATTCACGATGTCATATCTGTGTATATCACAATGCTATATCTACGTCACTCTCTATGCTATATCCACGACTGAAGTGGATTCATATCAATCATTCATTTCAGAGTGAAGTATATGACCCTCTGGATTAGACTTTCCATAGATGTGTATGTGTGTATTGTATGCTTGTGCAAATATGTATATAAATGTGTGTGTATATATATATATATATTTATACACACACACACACACATCTTGTACACAGAGGCAACAGGGTAACGCCGTTAGTGGAAGGGGTTGGGAAGGTGAAAGGGGAGTGCACATTATATATATGTATATATATTTATATATTTATGTGGGGTGTCATCAGGAGAAAACATGCGCCGTTTCAGTGCCTTCTTCTCGGCGGCATTATTACGCACCGATCCACTTCACTTAGATGCCCGACTTTATATATGATATACATATATTTTTATGTTTTTACTTAGACTGGGGCCATGCTGGAGCACCGCCTTGAAGCTCATGATAGTAAGGTTGTGAGTTCGATTCCCGGCGACGCGTTTGTTCCTTGAGCAAGACACTTTATTTCACATTGCTCCAGTCCACTCAGCTGGCAAAACTGAGTAGTACCTGTATTTCAAATGGCCCAGCCTTGTGTCACGCTGAATCTCCTTGCGAACTACGTTAAGAGTACACGTGTCTGTGGAATGCTCAGCCACTTGCACGTTAATCTCATGAGCAAGCTCTTCCGTTGATCGTATCAGCTGGGACCCTCATCGTCGTAACCGACGCTGTGCTCCTATATATATATATGTGTGTGTGTGTGTGTGTGTGTGTGTGTGTGTGTGTTGTGTGTGTGTGTGTGTGTGCGCGTGTGCGCGCGCGCGCGTGTGTGTGTGTGTGTGTGTATGCATATATATATATATATATATGACAATCATGGTGACTAGCGGCAAGAGTGACGGTGAATTATATATATATATATATATATATATATATACGACGGACTTCTTTTAGATTCTGTCTTTCAAATCCACTCACAAGGCTTTGCTGGGCTCGTAGCCATAGTAGAAAACACTACCCCTAGTTGCTGTGTGTATGCACATATATATTTCCATATATGCTGAGAGGAACCTTTAACGTTTCTGACACAGATTCGGAGTAAAGTTGACACAAAGAAATAAAGGAAACACAGCTGAATTTTACAAGCTTTATCATGTTAGAAAACCTGTTTACCCTGGTTGCAACCAGTTTGTCAGAGATTTTTAAAGGATAAAATTCATCATAGCTCAGCTGCAAGTTATTCCATTGAACAAACAACTGAATCCATCGTCATATTATTTAGTATGCGAGTGACAAAACTAATATATTTAAAGTAGTGTGATATATGTGACGTGATGGCAGTATATTAAATTTTATAATAGATTTAATAAAAACTGGAGCAGTGTGATAGAATGCTTAGGCAATTTGCTTCACAATTATAAGCTGTTGCTTTCGATCCTAATGCTTAGCATCTTCGGCAGATTTTATTTTCTATAGACTCAGGTCGACCAATTTTTGTAACTGAAATTATATAGACGGAAAACTGTTTAGAAGTCCATCCGTTGGACTGCACCAGTATTTTAGATAGTAAAATCTTGTTACACGCTGTGTCACACTAAATTGGCCTGAGATTTATGTTAAGTGATCACATGACTTCGAAATACTCAACCAAGTATCGTTAATGCACGTGCACGAGCGAGTTATTCAGTTGGTCACACAACTGTATCCCCGTCGATGAACGACAAAGATCCACCACTACATCAATCCATTGACAAAATGCGAGTAACGATCTGTTGAATACTATATAAATGTAGCATTTTGAAAACTAAAAAGAAACAATAGAAATGTACAAATGTAAGAATGATACCTCCGGATTTCTAGAATACTGCATTCCAGGCAAAA
>NC_042998.1:148453970-148473970 GCF_006345805.1 Octopus sinensis | reverse complement strand
AAAGCCATTCCTGCTAAGTGAGGTCGTCTCCATTAACTTATGCAGGTAATATAGTATTGGAAAGACATGTACACCACAGCATTCCTAGTTCCTAGTTTGTTTGTCTAGTAAAAATGAACTAAAGAAATACTACTAACATTTTCGCGTGTGTGTGTTCGTGCATGTGAGTATATGTGTTTATGTATATATAGAGAGAGTTTAGCAAGGTGTTCTTGTCGAAATATCAAACACACACATACCTACACACATACACACACACACACACACACACACACACACACACAAACACACACACACACACACACACTGAAACATATGCATATGTACAGGCGTAGGCATGGCTGTGTTATTAAGAAACTTACTTCTCAACCACATGGCTTCGCGTTCAGTCCCGCTGCGTGGCACCTTGGGCAAGTGTCTTCAACTATAGCCTCGGGCCGACCAAAACCTTGTAAGCGGATTCAGAAGAAGTCCGTTGTATATAAAGATGTAATATATCTATGAGTGTATGTCTTTATGTCTGTGCCCCACCACCGCTTGACAACCGGTGTTGGTGTATTTACGTCACCGTAGCGATTTTGCAAAAGAGACCGATAGAATAAGTACTAGGCTTTAAAAAATAAGTCCTGGAATCAATTCGTGCGACTAAAACCCTTCAAGGCGGTGCCCCAGTATGGCTGCAGTAAAATAATTAAAGCAAGTAAAAGGTAAAAGGCAGATAGATAGATAGATAGATAGATAGATAGATAGATAGATAGATAGATAGATAGATAGATAGATAGATAGATAGATAGATAGATAGATAGATAGATAGATATGAATGTATGAATGTATGCATGTAAGTAAGTCAAATATATTTGTATTTTTGTCTATCTGTTTAAGACATATCACACAGACATATGACTGTCCCTTTTAGGAGGCTATGTACCCACGAATAGACAGACATTCTCAACTCTATCACACTTTTCTCTCCATTTGTTAAAACAGATATTAGGTCCCTGCTTATGAACTACTACTCCTTTCTGTCCCAAAGATGGATCTATTGTAATCAGAGCTATTGTAGATTTTCAGAAGTAGTCCTTTTTAACAATGCCCCCACAGAGCCCCACAGAAAAACAAGACAGCCATAGAAGTTCACTTGTATCACAGTGCTATTTAAACAAACTATAACGTAAATACAGTCTGTCTTGCAGAAAAATATACATCATAAAAATAAATTGTACACCATTCTGAACTTGAAACAATTTAATATTAACTTGCTTCCCTCTATATGCCCATAATTCTTTCTCTGAAACTGTGCTGATATATATCATACGATGAATGAAACTTAATGAAACTTGAGTGCCACATGCAGACTTTGACCTATTTCTAAAAATTGGATCAAAATGCTTTTTCATTGTTCGATTTCCAAATATATTTTGGAGTATGATGTGCTCTTCTGAAAACTAGCAGTAGCAAAATGAACTCCATCTTGTATTATAACAAGTGATTCTTTTATTTTAATAGCGAATTCGTATGCTAATGCCATGCGACAGATGGTACATTTTGAAAGCATTTCTTTTTTGAGACACAAAATTCTATTCTTGATAGTTTTATTTCCAATTTCAAACTTATTTTGGAAATATACACGTCCTCCTGAAATCTCAACCGATTACGAGTAGATCTAGAAGTAAAGGTCTTATGGAGGTACTTACCCCCATTTACTTCACATGACGTTCACAGATTTCTTGTCTGAAGTTAGGCAACAGATTTCAGGTTGTTTGATTGACACAATTTGCTATAGGTATTCTTGTCAGTGAGGGACGGGCAGCCATAGATTTCAGAGCCTACGGCGAAGGTCTGTCGTAACTCATAGATGAAGTGAAGTGACGCGGAAAGCCGATAACGTCATTTGAGATAAAGGAAGAACTAAGAGTGTGAATACGTGCGTGCAAGCAAGTGTATGTACGAAGGAAAAATCACTAGGTTTCGAACATTGAATTAAGTCATACTTGTTTTCATCCTCTGTTCTTTGCAGATATGTATCAGAATTAGCAACTAAAATAATTGATATGAGCTGAAAAGAACAGAAGATGAACAAGTATGGCATGCTGAAATAAAGATTAATTCAATGGTCCAAACCTAGCGATTTTCCGTGCGTGCACGCAAGTGTATGTACGAAGGGAAAATCGCTGAGTTTGAACCATTGAATTAAGCTTCATCTCAGCATGCCATACTTGTTTTCATCCTCTGTTCTTTGCAAATATGTATCAGAATTAGCAGATACAAGAATTGATATGAGCTGAAAAGTAGCTTCGCTACCGAGAAAGAACTCAAATCAAGGACATAACTGGTAATTTTAAGTTTATGATTTTGCTAAAGACACTCTCAAATAGAATTCTCCATTTAAATTATCCCTATATTTTGTCATCGGTTGACGGTAGTGTCTGGTTCTGAATAAACCTGTATGATCCGGCAAGATCCATCAAAACAAAATAGCCATCTTTGAAAATACAGTGTAAGAGACTGGACGGAAGTTTAGTTGGACGCTGAGGTTCATTATAAGCAGTACGGGTAGCCAGGGTAAATAGCCAGCACCTCTCCTTTTCTTCTGTTCGCTTTGGTCAGAGTGATTCCAGGATGGTAGACAGGTGTTATCACACCTGTCAAATGTATTTTCATATATAAACATATGCACACACATTTGACAAAATATTAGGCGTCATTTCCTCCGTCTTCACGTTCTGAGTTCAAATTCCACCAAAGTTGTATGTGTGCCTGAGTAATATGTGCAGCCGACAAAATAGGTACAATTGGAGCACTGGAGTCGAAGCAATCGACCTATCCCCTCACACAAAATTACTGGCCTTGTGCCAAAATTTGAAGCCATTGTTATTATTGTCGATTGTGATGTAAATGATGATGATGAAACTAACAATAAGGACGACGACGACGCCTCAAGAAATCTTGCTAAAAATTGTTCTTATCAATGTCAAAGAAAAAAGGCGACTCCGTGTTTTGATGCATCTGTGTGTGTGTGTCTAGTGTGTATATGCATGTGTTGTTAGTAGGTGTGTGTATGTGTGTGTGTGTGTGTGTGTATGTGCATGTGCTGTTAGTGTGTGTGTGTGAGTGTATGTGTGCGCGTGCGCGTGTGTGTGAGTGTGTGTCGTGTGGTGTGTGTGTGTGTGTGTGTGTGTAGGCATGAAGAAACATGTGTGCGAGCGCGAACGAGCGAGCGGACCGTAAATGTGTCTGCGCATGAGAATTGCAGCGTTGACACTTGTTTCAAAAACCTACCATAATATGGCGGTGCCAAAATCTGAACCAAATAAACCTTAGCTTTCACATCACACCACACCACACCACACCACACACTCTAACCTTAACTCCAACTCAGTGCTTCATCTTTGCCTCCATTAAAATACAGCAGACGTTTACTGCCAATAAACTTGCCAACCAGGACATAGAGCAACGAAAATTTGCCCACCCACCACGTCCGCCATCATCTCCGCTTATTCCTCTAACAATGGAAGACACAACAATCATACAATGATGCTGACAGATCTAAATCCAACCACAGACAGGCCACATATAGGTGCCCTGTCCTCTTCACCATTCAAACACTCTCATTATTTATTGTTATTGTTGTCGTCGTTGTTGTTGTTGTTTATATAGCTTCATTACCCTACCCCGTTTCCACCCCGCATTCTTCGTCTTTATTACGATTTATAAATAACTACTTGTTCTATATTAGAACTCGTTTCCACGTTATTACTTATCTTACTTCTCCCTCTAATACTCCTACACCCTCACACACACTCTCGCACGCACGCACACACACACGAACACAAACACTTGCATATACATGTATACACATACATACACACGCACATACGCACACGCATACACGTACACACACACACACGCATGTATACATACGTACATGTACACACTTATAGATACACATGCAACGTATATATACAACACTTGCACATCACTCAGGCACACATACAACATACATACACACATGCACACGTCTTCATTTAAATACACACTTATAGACGCACATACAACCATTCAGACACATGCACAAACATACATACATACATTCACAAATACACACGTATAGACACGCACACATAGAACCATCGACACATGCATGCATACATAAATATACGCGCGCACACACACACACACACACACACACACACACACAACAAACAAACAACGTATACATACACAAACGGAATTATTTTTATTTTTAGCCCCTTGTTCGAATGTGCTCTCTCTTTCTCTGAAATTTTGGCATTGGTACCGTAAAGGTCAAATAGAATGTTAAATTAGCGACCCCTGGACGTGTTTTAATGACAACTTCATTATTATTTGATTTGGAAATTTGATATTCGTTATTTCTGTCTATTAACTCGAAAATTGCCAATGTCAGAGAAGTTAAGAGATAGCAATATGTATGTTACTGGTTCGGGTTTTAGCTGAAGTTTTTGGCGGCTGTATAAACATTCTGGTTTGGTCAGTTCCAGAGTCTGTACAGCTGAAACCCCGAAATATACAGCAATGGTTTGAAAATTTAATTTATTTTGCAACATGCAATTGTTTTCAAATTTGATATATATTTCAATTCTTTTCAATGTAAATTAATTTCATCATCATTATTATTATTATTATTATTATATATTTGTTGTGCAAGATTTTTTATGTGAAGTCGTGTGTTGAAACAGATAGCCGAACTTTGTAATGCGTGTATAAACTTTCAACTTTAGTCAGCTGAGATGCTTGGACGCTAAAGCTGAACAAAGGTACAGCAATGGTCGAAAAATTCCATATATTTTACAAAATTCAGCTGTTTTCAAATTTATATTTATATTTGTTATTTGAAATTATTCAAATTTCATATCTAATTTTTTTTAAATGAATCGTATCAAATCTGTTACTTTAAATTTCAAATTTGATATTTTTATTCCCACATTTGTTCGAATTTCTTATTTCAAATATATTTCAAATTTTATCTTTCAAATTTAATATGTCATGTTTTGTGTTGAATAATTCAAAGCGAAGTTTAAAGTCCAGCCAACACGAATTTTACATTAAATTTGACTCCAGCCTCAGTATTGAGTTCCTGAATCAGTTAATGTGCATTTGTTCTCCTTAAATTCAAAATAACCTCATTTTAGCATGTATGTAGATGTATGTAAATTGATATATATGTGTGTGGGCGTGTATATATATATATATATATATATATATATATATATATATATATATATATACTCATTTACTCGTTTCAGTCATTTGACTGCGGCCATGCTGGAGCACCGCCTTTTAGTCGAGCAAATCGACCCCGAGACTTATTCTTTGTAAGCCCAGTACTTATTCTATCGGTCTCTTTTGCCGAACCGCTAAGTGACGGGGACGTAAACACACCAGCATCGGTTGTCAAGCAATGCTAGGGGGACAAACACAGACACACAAACACACACACACACATGCATACATATATATATATACATATATACGACAGGCTTCTTTCAGTTTCCGTCTACCAAATCACTCACAAGGCATTGGTCGGCCCGAGGCTATAGCAGAAGACACTTGCCCAAGGTGCCACGCAGTGGGACTGAACCCGGAACCATGTGGTTGGTAAGCAAGCTACTTGCCACACAGCCACTCATATATATATATATATATATATATATATATGTGTTTGTATCTTTGTATGATTGGCCACATGTCCATGTATGTACGTATGTATATAGACAGTGAAAATGGAAAAAAGTGACAGAACTAATCTATTTAGAATTGTCATGAGGGATTCGCTAAATGTTTCTAGCTCATTGTGTAAAAAAAGTACCTCGATAAAAATGGTAAAAAGTATTTTCTGAATATTGCTTTTGGACTCCAGAACTGTATCAACTTGTCACAGAGCACTGGGTACTTTCAAAATTAAAATCATAATTTCAAGACTTGCAAACTTATTGTCCCCAGATGAAATTTGAAGTTTTTAACTTCTTTTCTAACATACATTCACGAAGCCAATGTTATTAGTACATTGTTACTTTCACAAATAAGATTTAAGAATACTAATGACAATTTTTTTTTATACTACAGAGTTACAGAATAATCTTGGGTGACTAAGTACAGTATTTTTGAAAACTAATAATTGGTTTAACGTAAAAACAGAAGTGTTAAAGAAATACGTATGTTTTTTTAAGCCGACTGCAATGATTACAAAATATCTACTAGCTAACGTTTTAAGAGTCTCCGTTTCATATCTCTTCTCACCGAATCCTTGCCCTGCGAAGTTATTTAATTCTGATAGACTAGGTCTATCTAAGTTATGTTTAGTGGACTTTGCAAAGGAAATCAGCATGAGAATAATTGGATTTTATTTAATTGCAGTGTTATGATAAAGTTTCGATATAGACCACATTCTATGATATAGATGTACACTATACTAAGTGACTCAGCACCAAAATATATGGTTATACCCAACTTTTAAAAAAAGGCAAGTACATATTATAAAATGTAGTCTTAGATATCCTTCAAAAGGTAGTATAGTCACTGGTGGGACATTTTTTATCATACATCTGTATGATCAGGATTGACCTTGGGCTAAGGAACATATACCAGATATCTAAAACAAAAGTCGGAAGTTTTCATTTGAATCCCAATTCAACAAACAAAACTGACGTCTTTAACAGCATGTGGAAAGAGTAACCAGAATATTTAAAGAGGAACTAGTACATTTAGAAAGTAACAGTATACATAAAGAGCACCCAGTACATATGAAAAGTGCCCAAGACATGTAAAGAGTACCACGAATAAATTCAAAGGGTACCTATATATAAAGAGTACCAGTACATATAAAGGGTACTTATTATATGTATAAAGTATTCAGTACACGTAAAGCTACTTCTCAAAGATATTTGTATAAAAAGTAACAAAATAAACAAATACCATCACTGTACTGTTTCAATATTATTATTATTATTATTGAGTGAGAGAGCAGAGCATGCCATCAAAGTGACACTGGGGTAAAATATAGGAAGCCCAGTATACCCATCATGACTACCTGTCTGATAAGGGTACACTAGGCACATGCATCACAAGACCTTGCAGGTGGGGCCCAGTTAGAATTTTCTTCGGGTCGAGTAACCCATCATGTTCAAAAGGTCCCTGAATAAGGGTTGTTTAAGGATGTTGAATGAAACACCCATGTTTCCAGAGGTGAATTATTCAAATCCCAAAGAACTCCTCTCAACACATGGCTATGATACTCCCTCACTACTTCTGCTCGTGATCAGAGATGCACATATCGTCAGCCACTAAGGGACATGCTCATCTGGTTAAGGTCAAACAACTGGCAAGCAAATCTATGGTATTGAGCAGAATATTTGCTGTAGCCCACCTTTTATACCAAGACAACACAATGTACATGATAACACTTCCAATCAGTTAAGATCAAAAGCCATGTGAGCCAATGTCTGGTACAGCATCAGGGCAAAACTGGTTAAGGTCAAACAACTGGCAAGCAAATCTGTGGTATTGAGTAGAATATTTGCTGTAGCCCATCTTTTGTACCATGACAAAACAATGTACATGATTATTATTATTATTATTATTATTATTATTATTATTATTATTATTATTATTATTATTATTATTATTATTATTATTAAGGCAAGAGCAGGCAGAATTGTTAGCATATCGGTCAAAATTCTTAGCGGTATCTCGTCTGTCTTTACGTTCTGAAGTTCAAATTTTGCGTGACTCGACTTTACCTTCTATCCTTCCTGGGTCAATAAAATAAATATCAATTGATCACTGGGGCCGATGAAATCGAATTATCCCCACTCTGAAATGGCTGGGCTTGTGCCAAACTTTTAAACCATTATCATTATTATTTCTTCGTAACACAGTGTAGGTAAACTGCACCGGAGTCTTTAGTCATCTTTCAAGTCACAACAAGGACCTCATACAGATAATACTTTCCTTAAGATGTGCGCTGTGCCCAATAAGGCTGTTTTTTGCAAGTCATTAATTTTGCATGAGATTTCCAATTGCCTTAAGAAGTTTTAAAGTTTCAATGGGATTAAGCCCAGCGCTCCGAACACCACCCGTATCACTTTTACATTAACCTCTCGCATTCCATATAGTCTTGCCATTTCGACTTTCAGTTCGGCGTACTTGATGATTTTTTTCAACCTCATTACTTACAATGTTCATGTCATTTGGTATGGCTACATCAATGATCTGACATTATTTGTCTCTCTTTTTCAATATGACAATATCCGGCCGATGGTGTTCGATTACACGATCCCTCTGAAAATCATAGTCCCAGAGTATCGTTGCTTTTCCATCCACCTGCATAACTTTACTTGTTCATACTAGTTCTCTGTTACTTTATATTGGTATTTACGGCATAAAGGCCAATGATGATGCACACACACTTTATCGTGACGGCGCTTGTATTCTTTTTGTGCAAGACTCTCACATCCACTTACCAAGTGGGTCACATTTTCCACACTCTTTCCACAGAGTCTGCATTTCTAGTTGTCAGAAGTTTTATAGATGTTATACTTCACTGAATTGGTAGCGAGAGCCTGGTCTTGTGCAGCAATGATCAGGTTTTCGGTGGTACGCTTCAAATCACTTCGCTCAAGCCATGCCCACGATGTTGTATTATTCTTAACGTCTTGTGTATTCCTTTCAAACTGTCCATGAAATCTAATTTCAAGAAGGTTTTCTTTTCGCTTCTCCTCAGCTCTTTGGTTCTCCTTTAACTCCTTATACAATGGTCTACCACCATTCTTTCTTTTCATATACAGTCCGTTTATGTTTGCTTTAGGGTGTAGTTCCCCATGCAATTATTATTATTATTATTATTATTATTATTATTATTATTTTATTATTATTATTATTATTATTATTATTATTATTAACCACAGCGATGACCATAGCAAGCTAAGAATTCTCATTTCATTTCTTCCGACTCTCGTACTACATACATACATTTGCCGCTAACCCTTAAATGTTCGAATCTATTCACTAATTCTGCTTGTTCTTGAGCTAACTGTTGATATGGTCCCCCCACAAAATATAACCCTTTAATTTTTTTAACCCCTCGGTACCAAGTTAATTCGTTCGTTACTCTATGTTAATTTCTTCAAACCCCGATTGCTTAACTCTTATCACTACCGTCCCCAATCAAAATCTTCGCCGCCATTCGCGGTTCGCCCGCCCTTTCCCACCCCCACCACCCATAAAAGAGAACACTCTGTTTACACCATCCTCACCGGATATCCCCTCTACCACCGCCACCACTACGTGTGTCTGTTCCTCCTACCCCTCCTCCTCAATATACTTTCTCACTATGTATTTACCCCTGCCTCTCTCCCCCTAGATAGAAGCAGCTAGCGCCGCAGCTTATCAAATGTCCCACTTAACCTGTTATCTTATGTTCCTCCTGTTTTGAAATCTGCCACTGCCTCAACCGGCTATCTCCTTCCAGCCCCCTCCCCCACTCGTGATATCCTACGTTTTACTTCCTACTTTTCATTCTGTCTAGAACCTGCCACCAACCCTACCTGTCATCGTTTCTCTTTACCCCAAACCTTCCCCACTGGTGCTCCCCTATATTACATGCACACCCCCCACTTTCTCTCCCTCTCTTCTCTCTGCCGGAACCCTTCCCCGCCGCAATGCAACCCAAAATTTTCTCTCAGCTGGACCCCCCCCCTTCAACCCAACACAAGAATATCCATGTTTCTGCTACGCTGCTTAAACCACGTTGCTCAATGACCATAATGCTTGCTTAGAATACTACTAACACCTAGAATTTCAGTATTTCTGCCACAGAGCTTACATCTACATCACCAATGACCTTAGTGCTTATGCTTACTACGCTGCTAACACCACAACCTTAACATGCCTAAATGCTTGAATGTTGTCAAGTCGGAAGAGAGTGTAGATGAAAAAAATGCCTAAAAAACGATCACCACCACAACAACCCTCTTCTTTTCAGGCGCTGAATTGCTCCCCTCCCCCCCCCCTCACATCTCCTTCCCAGTTTTCAGAGTTGGCACTGTCAATGTTGGTACATTGAAAGGTAAGTCTAGTGAGATTGTAGAGATGCTTGAGAGAAGACGGGTTGATGTATGCTGCATACAAGAGGTAAGATGGAGAGGTGCTTCAGCTAGGGTCCTCACAGGCAAGGCACATAGGTATAAAGTCTTCTGGCAAGGTAACATGGATGGTGTAGGGGGTGTAGGCATCCTCCTTGTGGAGAAATGGGTGGATAAGGTCATAGAGGTTGTCAGGGTTTGCGATAGAGTGCTTAAGCTCAGGTTAGTCCTACAGAGTGGCACAGCTACGATTATCTCCGCCTATGCCCCACAAGCGGGACTACCAAATGATCAGAAGGGCCAATTTTATGATACTCTTCTACAGGCTACCTCAAGGACTAGTGGCAAGGACCTCATCTTTGTGGGTGGAGACTTTAATGGGCATGTCGGGCGGAAATCCGGTATCTTCACTGGGGTACACGGTGGCCATGGTATTGGCACCAGAAATGATGAGGGAACTAGATTACTGGAATTCTGTGATGCATGTAACCTTTTAATCTGCAACACTAGCTTCAGGAAGCCTGACTGCCACCTTATAACCTATCAGTCAGGAGACTCCGCTAGCCAAATAGACTTCATCCTCACCAGAGAGCGGGATGCAGGGTCACTCTTAAATACAAAGACCCTCCCGGGTGAAGAATGTATCCCTCAGCATAGGCTAATCCTCAGTGAATTTAAGCTTGAGGCCAGAAGGACTCCAAGAAACAAACCAATCCAGAAAAGAAGGATTTGGAAGCTAAAGAACCCTTCACATAGTCAGAGATTTAGGGACATCCTCATCAAGAAATTTGATGAGAGGGAGGAGGAGTTTCAGACGTCGGACATAGAAGGTAGCTGGGAATTCCTACGGGACAGCTTGCTGAGTGCCACAGACCAAGTCTGTCGATGGTGCAAAGTCCCTTCCAGACCTAGAGTTACGTGGTGGTGGAATAGTGCAGTAGACAAAGCCATTAGTGCTAAGAGACAGGCCTGGAAAGCCTGGAGGGATGGGGGCAGCAGGGAACTGTACCAGGTAGCCAAAAGGGAAGCTGGGCGGCAGGTATACATAGCCAAAGATGTAGCAGAAAAGAAGAAGTTTGCCAATGTCCTGCAACGAGAGGACCAAAGAGCTGAGGTATTTCGGATTGCCAGACAGTGTGTGAGAGAAAATAGTGATGTTACAGGAGAGAAATGTGTCCGCATGGATGATGGGGCACTTGCTCTTAATGTCGGTGAAAAGAAAGAGGCTTGGAGAGCCATTATGAAAGACTGCTGAATGAGGAGAATGAATGGGAGGAGGAGAGCCTGCCAAATGTTGACCCAGTAGAGGGACCAGCTATCCGAATAGACAGCTCCCTTGTAGATAAGGCAATTAAGGATATGAGAACAGGTAAAGCCCCCGGTCCATCAGGAATCACTACTGGGATGCTTAAAACAGCTGGCTATGTGGGCTATGGCCTAGTCACCTAGACTTGGAGAAAGACTTTGACAGGGTTCCCCGATCCCTTATCTGGTGGTCGATGCGGAAACTGGAAATTGATGAATGGCTAATAAGGGCTGTACAGGCTCTATACAGTGAGGCTGTCAGCAAGGTTAGGATTGGCAACGAATATAGTGAAGAATTCCGGGTAGAAGTAGGTGTTCACCAAGGCTCAGCCCTCAGTCCCCTTTTATTCATCATAGTCCTCCAGGCAATAACAGAGGAATTCAAAACAGGATGCTGACGACCTGGCTCTCATAGCAGAATCACTACCGGAAATAGAAAAGAAATTTCAGGTGTGGAAGCAAGGGTTAGAATCAAAGGGCCTTAGAGTAAATGTAGCAAAGACCAAAGTTATGGTAAGCAGGAAGGCGAACTCAGCACACACACCCTCGGGTAGGTGGCCCTGCTCGATCTGTAGGAAAGGTGTAGGTAGAAACTCCATAAGATGCACCCAATATAAGCTATGGACGCATAAGAGGTGCAGCAACATCAAAGGGAAATTAACTGATAAGATAGCTTTCATGTGCGGCAGATGCACAGGGACAATAGACACCACAGACACTCAGAAAACAGATTCCATCACACTCCAGGGGAAGAAACTAGAAGTAGTTGATAGTTTCCGCTACCTGGGTGACCAAGTTAGTAGTGAAGGTGGATGCTCAGAGAGTATCACTGCTAGAATACGAATAGCCTGGGCAAAGTTCAGTCAGCTCCTACCCCTACTAGCGACAAAGGGCCTCTCGCTCAGAGTGAAAGGTAGATTGTATGATGCATGTGTGCGAACTGCCATGCTTCACGGTAGTGAAACATGGGCTGTCACTGCAGAGGACATGCGTAGACTTGAAAGAAATGAAGCTAGGATGATCCGCTGGATGTGTAATGTCAGTGTGCACGCACGACAGAGTGTAAGCACCCTGAGAGAAATGCTGGACATAAGAAGCATCAGATGTGGTGTGCAAGAGCGACGCTTGCGATGGTATGGTCATGTGCTGCGGATGGATGAGGAGAGATGTGTGAAGAAGTGCCACTCCCAAACAGTTGAAGGTATCAGGGGGAGAGATAGACCCAGGAAGACATGGGGTGAGGTAGTCAAGCATGACCTCAGAGCGTTGGGCCTCACTGAGTCAATGGCGAAGGACCGAGATCTCTGGAGATATGCTGTGACTGCAAAGACCCGGGCTGCTTCCTGCACCAGTCCTGCATAGCCCCCTGCCCATTCAAATCCCCCTGGATCCCGGATCGTCTCGCTGTGCTTGAGGAGAACTGTTGAGTCAAGTACATGAACATGAACATCGAAATAAATATAAATATCAATGGAAATAGTAGTTGTGATACCTGTGCCGGTGGCACATAAAAAGCACCATCCGAACGTGGCCGATGCCAGCGCCGCCCCACTGGCTTGTGCTGGTGTCACATAAAAAGCACTATCCGAACGTGGCCGATGCCAGCGCCGCCCCGACTGGCTTCTGTGCCGGTGGCACATAATAAAGCACCATCCGAAGTTGCCGATGCCAGCGCCGCCCCGACTGGCTCCTGTGCCGGTGGCACATAAAAAGCTCCATCCGAACGTGGCCGATGCCAGCCAGCGCCGACCCGACTGGCTTCTGTGCCGGTGGCACATAAAAAGCACCATCCGAACGTGGCCGTTGCCAGCGCCGACCCGACTGGCTTCTGTGCCGGTGGCACATAAAAAGCACCATCCGAACGTGGCCGTTGCCAGCGCCGACCCGACTGGCTTCTGTGCCGGTGGCACATAAAAAGCACCATCCGAACGTGGCCGATGCCAGCATCGCCCCGACTGGCTTCCGTGCCGGTGACACATAAAAAGCACCATCCGAACGTGGCCGATGCCAGCGCCGCCCCGACTGGCTCCTGTGCCAGTGGCACATAAAAAGCACCATCCCAACGTGGGCGATTCCAGCCAGCGCCGCCCCGACTGGCTTCTGTGCCGGTGGCACATAATAAAGCACCATCCGAAGTTGCCGATGCCAGCGCCGCCCCGACTGGCTCCTGTGCCGGTGGTACATAAAAAGCTCCATCCGAACGTGGCCGATGCCAGCCAGCGCCGACCCGACTGGCTTCTGTGCCGGTGGCACATAAAAAGCACCATCCCAACGTGGCCGTGCCAGCGCCGACCCGACTGGCTTCTGTGCCGGTGGGACATAAAAAGCACCATCCGAACGTGGCCGTTGCCAGCGCCGACCCGACTGGCTTCTGTGCCGGTGGGACATAAAAAGCACCATCCGAACGGGCCGATGCAGCATCGCCCCGACTGGCTTCGTGCCGTGACACATAAAAAGCACCATCCGAACGTGGCCGATGCCAGCGCCGCCCCGACTGGCTCCTGTGCCAGTGGCACATAAAAAGCACCATCCAACGTGGGCGATTCCAGCCAGCGCCGCCCCGACTGGCTTCTGTGCCGGTGGCACATAAAAAGCACCATCCGAACGTGGCCGATGCCAGCGCCGCTCCGACTGGCTTCCGTGCCGGTGGCACATAAAAAGCACCATCCGAACGTGGCCAATGCCAGCGCCGCCCCGACTGGCTTGTGCCGGGGGCACATAAAAAGCACCATCCGAACGTGGCGGTGCCAGCGCCGCCCCGACTGGCCCTGTGCGGTGGCACATAAAAAGCACCATCCGAACGTGGCCAATGCCAGCGCCGCCCCGACTGGCTTCCGTGCCGGTGGCACATAAAAAGCACCATCCGAACGTGGCCGGTGCCAGCGCCGCCCCGACTGGCCCTGTGCCGGTGGCACATAAAAAGCACCATCCGAACGTGGCCGATGCCAGCGCCGCCCCGACTGGCTTCCATGCCGGTGACACATAAAAAGCACCAACCGAACGTGGCCGATGCCAGCACCGCCCCGACTGGCTGTTGTGCCGGTGTCACATAAAAAGCTCCATCCGAACGTGGCCGATGCCAGCCAGCGCCGCCCCGACTGGCTTCTGTGTCGGTGGCACATAAAAAGCACCATCCGAACGTGGCCGATGCCAGCGCCGCCCCGACTAGCTTCCGTGCCGGTGGCACATAAAAAGCACCATCCGAACGTGGCCGATGCCAGCGCCGCCCCGACTGGCCCTGTGCCGGTGGCACATAAAAAGCACCATCCCAACGTGGCCGATGCTAGCGCCGCCCCGACTGGCTTCCGTGCCGGTGGCACATAAAAAGCACCATCCGAACGTGGCCGATGCCAGCGCCGCCCCGACTAGCTTCCGTGCCGGTGGCACATAAAAAGCACCATCCGAACGTGGCCGATGCCAGCGCCGCCCCGACTGGCTTCCGTGCCGGTGGCACATAAAAAGCACCATCCGAACGTGGCCGATGCCAGCGCCGCCCCGACTGGCTCCTGTGCCAGTGGCACATAAAAAGCACCATCCGAACGTCACCGATCCCAGCCAGCGGTGACCAGATGGTTTGTGCAGGTGGCACATAAAAAGCACTATCCGAACGTGGCCGATGCCAGCCGCTCGACTGGCTTCTGTGCCGGTGCACATAAAAAGCACCATCCGAACGTGGCCGATGCCAGCGCCGCCCCGACTAGCTTCCGTGCCGGTGGCACATAAAAAGCACCATCCGAACGTGGCCGATGCCAGCGCCGCCCCGACTGGCCCCTGTGCCGGTGGCACATAAAAAGCACCATCCCAACGTGGCCGATGTTGCGCCGCCCCGACTGGCTTCCGTGCGGTGGCACATAAAAAGCACCATCCGAACGTGGCCGATGCCAGCGCCGCCCCGACTAGCTTCCGTGCCGGTGGCACATAAAAAGCACCATCCGAACGTGGCCGATGCCAGCGCCGCCCCGACTGGCTTCCGTGCCGGTGGCACATAAAAAGCACCATCCGAACGTGGCCGATGCCAGCTCCGCCCCGACTGGCTCCTGTGCCAGTGGCACATAAAAAGCACCATCCGAACGTCACCGATCCCAGCCAGCGGTGACCAGACTGGCTTTTGTGCAGGTGGCACATAAAAAGCACTATCCGAACGTGGCCGATGCCAGCCCGCTCCGACTGGCTTCTGTGCCGGTGGCACATAAAAAGCACCATCCGAACGTGACCGATGCCAGCGCCGCTCCGACTGGCTTCTGTGCCGGTGGCACATAAAAAGCACCATCCGAACGTTTCCGATGCTAGCGCCGCCCCGACTGGCTTCTGTGCCGGTGGCACATAAAAAGCACCATCCGTACGTGGCCGATGCCAGCGCCGCCCCGACTGGCTTCTGTGCCGGTGGCACATAAAAAGCACCATCCGAACGTGGCCGTTGCCAGCGCCGCCCCGGCTGGCTTCTGTGCCGGTGGCACATAAAAAGCAGCATCCGAACGTGGCCATTGCCAGAGACGCCCCGACTGGCTTCCGTGCCGGTGGCACGTTAAAAGCTCCAACCGATCGTGGCAGATGCCGGACACCCCCTGGCACCTGTGCAGGTGGCACATAAAAAGCACCCACTATACTCGCGGAGTGGTTGGCGTTAGGAAGGGCATCCAGCTGTAGAAACTCTGCCAGATCAGACTGGAGCCTGGTGCAGCCCCTGGAAAACGGACGTTACACGATGATGATGATTATTATTATTATTAGTAGTAGTAGTAGTAGTAGTAGTAGTAGTAGTAGTAGTAGTAGTAGTAGTAGTAGCAGTAGTAGTAGTAGTAGTAGTAGTAGTAGTAGTAGTAGTAGTAGTAGTAGTATCATCACCATTATTATTATTATATTATTATTAGTAGTAGTAGTAGTAGTAGTAGTAGTAGTAGTAGTAGTAGCAGTAGTAGTAGTAGTAGTAGTAGTAGTAGTAGTAGTAGTAGTATCATCACCATTATTATTATTATTATTATCATTATTATTATTATTATTATTATTATGTTTATTGTTGTTATTATTTGGATGGTGCAGAAGTTCAATGTATATTCTAAGACTAAGAAGATATTCCTATCAAATAGCTAACACGTGACCTAAAGGCAGATTTATATAAAATAGATTTCCTATAACTAGAACTTCACTTCAAACGATCTTCATGCAGTAGAGGTATGGTACATGCTTAGTCCATTTCTAAAACTACCTCAATCGTAATAACAGAATTATTCAAAGAAAATAAAGATATATTTTAAAATAATTTAAAGAAAATAAAGCAATCATAAGCCTACAATCATGAAAAGAAGAAACAATTGTCTAAGCACAAAGAAACGGCAATATTCAGAGTTGGAGATAGACGTAGACAAAGTCTATATAAATGATACTATATTACTTAATGTGGAAAAAGAAAGTACGACCAAACATTTGGAGATATGAACGGGAAATTACGCTATACTTTCAGCTCGACTCGTCTGTGGCCTAAATTACAGCCAAGATTGGACTTTTAGAAATGAAGGATACCAAATCTTCATTTCAGAGTTGTTCATGTTGCAACACAAGACCAGTGTTTCTGACGTTGGCTCTCCCTAACACTTATTATTGACAATGGTATACATGTTAAATGTGATTCACACTTCTAGTGAGAGCATAGAAAAATTAGAAACGCCTCTATGACAAAGTGTGCTCCAATATCTACTATTGGAATCAATTCCAAAAATATAGATTTCAAGTAAACAGTTCTGGAAAACAAGTAACTAAATATGTTAAGAAAATTCAACATCGTATGAAACAACTATAGTGTTCAAAATTAAGGTTAAAAAACCATAGTTTTTCTGTTTTTCACTCAGGTTTAAGCTCTTGCTGGAGCACTGCTTTTAAAGTTAAATATTTTGTTGTATCAGCGCTATTTAGAGTCTAGGTTTAAGCATTTTTGTTGGGTACTTCAGTATACCCTGCATCTCAAGTCGGTGGATCAGCAAATGAGAGAAGGTTGTTCTACTTTGATTTAAGACGCTATAACCACGATGACTATATAATTCAAATGAAGAATCGAAAAGAAAAATATCGTTATATATTTTAAACGTATGTTGGAACTTCCAAGAATGAGAAGTAAACAATGAAATACCAGTAATACTCGTTGAACAAAAATTATAAACTAAGACGCCTTAAATCTGCAGAAATAATTACAAGAATTTGTCTCACCATAATATAAAATGACATACTGTTTGGAATAGCCAATATATTCGGGTAATAAATACTTTCTCGACGTCAGTAACTGTATTGCGTATAGAAACACATTGATATAATAAATAAACTAAAAGCGGCGAGCAAGAGAATCGTTACCGCACCAATCAAATACCAGCATTTCTTCCAGCTTTTTATGTTCTGAGTTCAGATATCGTCAGGTGGACATTGTGTTTCACACTTTTTCAAGGTCACAGATGAACACTGGAATCGCTAAAATCTCAATCTTTTTGCCAAAATTTGAAACCAGCATAATAATTGTTTCAAATTTTGACACAAGACTAGGCATTTTGAGGCGAGAAGCAAGTCCGTTATATCGACGGCCGTACTGAAATAGTACTTATTTTATTGATCCAGTGAGGATGAAATGTAAATACAACCTCAGCGGAATTTGAACTCAGAACGTAAAGAGCTGGAAGAAATGTCGCTAATCATTTTGTCCGACACAATAACGGTTCTGCCAGCTCGCCGTCCCAGTAAATGTCTTAACGATATTGACATTTTGTTTTCTCTCCATACGAACATATATAACGATTCATTTCATTGGCCAAGATGTTGCGAAAAATAAAAAAGTCAATGAGGGCGTAAAAGATATTTTCAGGAGTTTTAAAAGTTCTTCCTTATTATATCCAGTGATTGACAAAGATATTGGAGCTGTTATTCTTGCCATCATTGGCAAAGCGGTATTTTTTATCTATCTATCTATATATTTATTTTTATTCATTAGTATTATTTATTTGTTATCGCTATCTTGTGTGATTGCCATCAAGCTATTGCTACTGACAACATATTTGTTTGTTTGTTGTTGTTATTGCTGCATTTCGTTCATGTTTTTGCTTAGACAAACATTTCGTGTAAGATTTTCTAATAAAAATATAATCAAGCGGAAATGCTTGCACAACAGCACATGAACAGTCATATATTCATGAATGCATGTATGACTGCCAACATACGCATAGTTCTGGGATATGTTATAACAGGATGCTATATTGTCATAAGTATTTCTCTGTGTGTATGTGTGTATATACGTGTGGGGGAGTGAGCTTATCATAAATGTGCATATACATACATAAACATATATGTATATACATACATATATATATATATATATATAATATATATATATATATATACATATATATATATATATATATATATATGTATATATATATATATATATATATATATATATATATATATATATATATATATATTATATATATAATATATATATATATATATTATATATTATATATATATATATATATAATATATATATATGTATGTATATATACACACATAAATATATGTGTGTATGCGTGTAAGTATATATATAATGATTATATGTTGAGATAGCCTCCATGTTAATTCTACTTTTACTGACATACTCATGCATATAGATATATAAAGCGAGAGTGAGAGAGTTAGAGGTGGAAGAGAGATATAGATTGACAGACAGACAGACAGACAGGTAGATAGATAGATAGATAGATAGATAGATAGATAGATAGATAGATAGATAGATAGATAGATAGATAGATAGATAGATAGATAGATAGATAGATAGATAGATAGATAGATAGATAGATAGATACATAGATAGATAGAAGGATAGATATACAAATTCACACACAAAATAAATAAATATTTAATCGAGATGCTCTCATCTTTAACAACCACTCTATCCAATATAATTATACCACCAAACAGCTACACACCAACGCGGCTACACCAATAAACTATAACTCCTGATGTTAGTCCTAAACTCACAAACAAGTATGATTATTTTCTTAATTACCGCCACACCAACATATTGAGCTGCCATCTTGAATAATCCATCCATACGACTTCTCTGTCCACTATTCCTGGTAGGGTCGTGAATGAAGAATCCTCAGGTACTTCCTCCGTAGGGTCCTATCGTTACACCTTCCTGCTGGATTCCCAAGCGTGACCAGCTGAGACTATAGATATTATTCAACCATCTCACTCTTGGTCTATTTCAAGGTCACCTGTCGATTTGAAGAATCTGTCATACGATTCTATCCTGTGGCACTCTAATCACATATCCGTAGTGCCGAAGCTATGACTTCTCAAAATGGGGAAGTATTTGTTGGACATTGAGGGACACCTTAATCTCTTAGATGCGCAGTCTATTGAGTTACGTTACTCCAGATATCCTTCATGAGAACTCCATTTCGGCCACTTAAATTCGCAATTGTACTCTGTCGGTCAGTACCCAACATTCATGACCGTAGGTGAGCTTTGGTACGGACCCGGAAAAAGTAAGTTTTTTTTAACAGACCTCAACTTTTCTGAGGATTGAATACTGTG
>NC_042998.1:148441470-148446470 GCF_006345805.1 Octopus sinensis | reverse complement strand
GCAACAGACAAAAGGTTATGCATGTAATATGTATGCATGTTTGTCATATACCAACACCAACGGATTGAATGGTACTGCTAATGTGTCAAAATCATAATGATATTCGTCAGACAGCTGAACATGAGATGTACACGTTCGACGTGCTTGATTATTTCTGTGTTGTTGATTGTGAACCATTTGCATCTTTTGTTCTCGTGTTTTGTCCTCTTTTGAAATTTTAGTTCTTGAACAGTTAAACTTGTTCAAGGGAATTATTACTTTCATAGTTTTTAGCAGTTTTGTTCCATACATTACATATCATAAATTGGTATTTGCGTGATTTCCTTCCCAGTGGTTCTAGTTCTGCTATGGATAATACCTGTGTAGGGGTTTTTAGTTTATGGATGTTTTACTGCATGTATGTGTCTGTGTGTGTGTGTGTGTGTGTGTATCTTCTTTTCTTTTTCTACCTCTTCATCCTTCCCACATGATCTCTGTACTAATTATTCTTCCCCTAACCATACTTTTACTTACTTTTTGTTTCCTTCTGATGTAAGCAAAAACAATGTCTGGAAGCTGCACAATGAAAGGGCGCACCGTTGATGCTAGCCTGATGAAGTGGCACTCTAATGTATAAACCTACAAATATTGCGTAAATTTTTACTTCTAATTTCTCTAAACTGGTATTGCAAGCAGAGTTGGTACAGAAACAGTTGTTAGTGATCATTAAAGATGTGTTAAAGTATTTTTTTATCTTATTATGTGGATTATATATAAGGCGGCGAGCTGGCAGAACCGTTAGCACGCTGGACGACATGCTTAGCGGTATTTCACCCGTCGCTACATTCTGAGTTCAAATTCCACCGTGGTTAACTTCGCTTTTTATCCTTTCAAGGTCGATAAATTAAGTACCAGTTGCGTACTGGGTCGATCTAATTCACTGGCCAAAATATCAGGCCTTGTGCCTATAGTAGAAAAGATAGATTATTTGGATAATATATATGTATATAATGTAAAAGAGAGAGATAGAAAGAGACAAAAAAAAAACAGGTACAGTATTCTTAATAAATGTTTCAATAGTAAATGTACGATGTGCACCGGTTCAAACTATAGTGGTAACTAAATAAAAGGAAACGATAAAAATTTTAACTACATGAAGAAGCTGTAACTGTCTGTCTAACTTTACAAGTGCTTCAATAATGGCCGTGTAAAGTACAGAAAGCTCTTATGGTGCATCATGTATCCAGCACTTTGTATCATGACGATTGTAAATAAGGTATCTATACACTATGTTCGTGGACAGAAGAAGAGAAAATAGTACTTGGTTTTGACTTTCACTCATCTGTCACTAACTGTGTACCCTTTTTTACTATCCACAAGTACAGTACTAAATACCCCATATTATTGGTTTCAAATTTAGGCACAAGGCCAGCAACTTCGGGGGAGGGGTTAAGTCAAGTAAATCGACCCAGTGTCCCACTAGTACTTATTTCATTGACCCCAGTGTTCAACTAGTACTTATTTTATCGATCCCGAAAGGATGAAAGTCAAAGTCGACCTAGGAGAAATTTGAACTCAGAACGTAAAAACGAGCGAAATGCTGCAAAGCGTTTTTACCGGTGTGCTAACGATTCTGCCAGCACGCCGCCTTAAATGAACTTCCAAATATTAAAGATAAAACTAAACTAGATTTACAAAACCCAGCTGTTCCTTCTTTTTTATCTACAGACATATTGTATAGACGTATTGTTTACAATAGTAATGGAACATAGTGTTGATTAATAAACCTATAATTATATAAACGTTTATACATGTGACGACCTTCTACATAAATTCCCATCTGCCGGGGGTTATAATAGAAGTCACTTGCTCAAGGTGTCATGCAGCGTCCTGAACCCCAAACCATGTGGCTGTCAAGTGAATTTCTTAACCACTCAATCATATCTGCCATTTTTTTTGTCATAGAAACAGAAGTAATCTTTCGAGAATTTTCTCTTTTACAACCACACCGTTATATTAAAATTACCCGGAACAGTATACTTATATATTTTATTGTATAACATTTAATCCCTCATTATATATTTCCTCATACTCATTGTTTAGACAGGCTTATTTCATTGTTTTACATTTATCTGCCATACATGTATTGTTTCCTATAATCCTATTCGTGCTTGTTTAACAATTTCACTTCCATTATTCCTTTGTTTTTTTGTTTTTTTCAGTTCCTTTTGTTTTCGTCATCATTGTTTTTCGTGTCTCAGTTATCGACTTTCTGTTCCACTGTCTTTCTTTCCCTTTTAATCTATCATACATTAATTCCATTATTAATCTCTTTCACTGGCTCTCGCTAACCTGGGTGTATTGTGTTACTATCTACCTTGACATAATGGTGAATTTCCCTATCAGTGTCTACGTTTTATGGTTCTTCATGTTATTTTCAAATTCTTCAGTTCGACTCATTCTTTCCCCAAGGCTAGAGAAGGATCAATATTAAAGTTTGCTCCTACAGTAATTCTAAGGAACATTGTTGATAAGAATGAAATCGTTACTGTTGTTCTCAGGATTCATTCCGATCTATACTCTTTTATCAGTCATATTATCGAAACCAGTTTTTTTACGACCACCATGGTGATAACTACTCCCTCTATAACTCTTCTCTGCTATTCTTTCTGCTTATGCTAAACCATATCTTTGGATATTTCGTAACCAACTTTCGCGATATCATTCATGTTTCATTATTAGGCTGGCTTCCTGTTACTTTCATGAGTTCCAGAGAACTCCAGTTTGTAGTAAAATGCACTTAATTCGTTTTTCCTGAGCTTTGCTGCGTTAGAAAATATACTTGCACGGTTTGGGTAGCACGAGAAGAATATTATCCAGTTTCATGAACCATACTCTGTTTGGTCTGACATTTCTCCAGATCTTTTGATGGCTTCCTACTGTTAAATATTATTTCCAGTACAAGAAAACAGTAGCATTGGTTATGTTGGAAAGAAAAAAAAAAAACGATAGGACAATGGAAACAAGTGTTGAATGATAATAAACTGCAGCAGTAGCAGGTTCTGAAGACCAAATATCTGGGGGTTACAATTACATCAGATATAAATTGAGAAACAGAGATAAACGGTAGAAGAGACCAATCTAAAACGATTATCGAAAATATGAAGAATATTCCGACCAACATTAGTTTGTCTCTAACCTTAGGTCAACGAATATTATGAATATATTGAACCAATATTAGTGATTGGATGTAAAGTGTGAACAATTGGAAAAACAAATGAATAGGTCAATGTTAGCCGCCGAAATATGTTTCCTGCTGATAATTATGAGAATAAGTTGGACTACAAAAGAATAGCAGCCGTGTGTCTACATCAGAAAGTAGAAAATGCTTAATGATAATAATAATAATAATAATAATAATAATAATAATAATAATAATAATAATAATAATGATAATAATGATAATAATGATAATAATAATAATAATAATAATAATAATAATAATAATAATAATGATGATGATGATGATGATGATGATGATGATAGTAATAATAATAATAATAATAATAATAATAATAATATAATAATAATAATAATAGGAATCAACGATTCATTTTGATTGGTCAAGTAATCGAATTCACAAACTGGAATAAATTTCTAACATCAGAAAACTTTAATGATTATAGAAACAGAAGCTGGTTCCGAATTAAAACTTTGTTAGGTCTTGTAAATTAGCATAAATAGCAGCTTACAGCCTCTGGTTGCCACTGAGGAGTGCTAGTAGTGAAGAAACACCACGAGTATGATAATCGGTACGGTACCAGACGATACTATAGTTGTGCATTTGTTATAAGGTACGAGTACAGATTTGTGCACAAGCGTGTTTAAATGGGTGTATGTGTATAGATTTGAGTACAAACGTACCTGTAGGCATATATGTATGGATTGAGAACGGACATGTAACTAGGTGTGTATTTGCGGCAGTTTCTTTGCCTTTGTCACTTTCGTTCTATTTCGGTATCTCTATAATTTCATCCTCCAGTCAACTTTTCTATCAGGGTGCCCAGTAATGCTTTCTTTATATTTATCTGACTATCTTTATATCTATCTATCCCACCCTCTCTCTCTCTCTCTATCTCCATCTCTCTATCTATCTCTATCTCTCTCTACATACCTATCTATCTATCTATCTATCTGTCTATTTATCTATCTATCTATCTATCTATCTATCTATCTATCTATCTATCTATCTATCTATCTATCTATCTATCTATCTATCTATCTATTTATATTATTGTGTCTCTTTTTCTATATTATTGTGTCTCTTTTTCTCCAAGCTTGTCTCTATTTGGCTTCTTGTCTGTCAGTTTATTGATTTGTCTTTCTTTACATCATACCACCATTCCAGTCATTTTATCTGTCAGCCAATCTCTCTGTCTCCTCACACACACACATACACACGCACACACACATGTATACACATACATACATACATATATATATATACACACACACAGACACGTATACACATACACACACACATATATGTAACTATATATGAATTTATATTTACAAACACACATATACATAAATATACACAAGCACACACACAACACACACACAAACACACACACACACACACACAAACACACAAGTCCCTGTTTCAGTCCACCCATCTATATGTATACCCGAAGTCTTTGTGTATGTATACCCGCCTGTTCTCTCCCTGTCTTCCCCACAACTCCAATATCCACCCACCAGCCCCTCCAAAACGCTGCTTTACTTATTCAAGTATTTAATTAAAATGCCTTCCACAACTTTTAAACACATTATAATAAAGCTACTACTTTTAATACTAATTATTCTCCAAGATCTAAGCAATTATCGACTTACTTAAGATCTGTCTCCAGGCGACCGTCTTTTAGATGTGTATATAAAGTGAAATCTTCCTTCCCCCGATCCACTTCTCCTCGCCGCCACCGCCCCCATTGCTTTAGATGTGTTATCACACATAAAAAGCC
>NC_042998.1:148411470-148438970 GCF_006345805.1 Octopus sinensis | reverse complement strand
GTTGTTATTCGAACTAAAATTAATATTGTTAATATTGCTATGACTTGCTTTTATGTCCCGATTAATCGAGGTAGAATTAATGTCAATAGTATTAATATTGGTATTTTTTTCTTTATAGCCTGCCTTAAGTAAGGCAGAGTTATAAAATACAGCTTTATCGTTGAAGATATAAACATTAGCAGATAATCTAGAAAGTCTAAGTGAAATATTTGTAACTAACTTCTTTGTAATAGCCTTAGAGTGATTACTGAAAGCGCTAATATATTTTCAATTAGTTGAGGGTATGTGATATGAGGAATATGAATCATTATGCAAGTTAAGGGTTATATCCAAAAGGTTGGCTTTAGATAACTAAAGCCAACCTTTTCATCGTCAAAAACAATGCTTAAGCCCAGGTTTCGGAAAAATTTAGCCAACCTATTTTTAACCCTTTCTAATTTTTGGTTAGAAGCATTTTGAAGGTAGAGTAGACAATCATGATATAAATCTCCATTGATGTTTGGGAATTGGTCAGCCATCTCATAAAGGATATATATATACCGACCAAATCAGCAATTTGTGCTGAATCAGAACTTCCCATCGTGACATCAAAACTGTCGGGCGTATTTTTACGGAACCACAGCTTGTTATCAAATTTGATAATAGATTTTCTGGCGGCTAACACGGCATTAATTTCATCCCTGGTGAGACCTGCTTTGTTGAGAACGATTGGGCTGATAGAGGAATAGAAACTGGAAATGTCAAACTTGATAAGCATAGTGCACTTCTTGTTTTTAATAGAATTAAACCAGTCAAACACTTGGAACAAATTAGACCACAAATTAAGCTTTAATTTTTTAACTAAGAAACGAATCTATTTATCTAGAATGTTTTTGCTAAGTACACCAATATCAGAGCTAGAAGGACAAATAAATTTGTTTGTGATCTTTTAAAATAAAACGAGATTGTTTGGGATCAAAAGGTTCGGTCTTCATCTGTAAGTCATATTTCTCCATAATTTTCTTAGCCTCAAAGTTGGATTTCCTCATTGCACTTTTACCGGTAATCCTATAATTCTTTTGTATTTCTTTTCTAAGCAATTCTCGGTAATAATACTTGGTAAGCCTGTATAGGTTTCCTGTTTTATCCGATTGAACCAGTATTCCATTCATGTTATGAAACTTCTCTGGTGATATTGTGAAGATACCTCAGATGTTTATTCCTTAAGTGTAAACGGTGGAATTTTACATTCCTCATGATAGACCAGAGATCGTCTTCAAACTGTTTCAATCTTGGGCTAGGTGGAGGATTGCTTTTATATTTAAACAAGTTTTTGAATTCAGAAGTTATAGGGCTGTTTAATGTCTTTATTGTCGAAAGAAAAGGCAAGCCATCTAATACGGTTAATAAAGGAATTTGTCTTACTAATGAGTTACTTAAGGAAAAACCTTCTATGTCTCCACTGTCATGTTTTTGCTTCCAACTTTGACTCTCCATAAATCCTAAATTTTATTTTAGAATTTATGAGAGCAAATGTCTTTGAAGACTCATATTGTCGTTGAATATTCGAAATGAGGAGTAGATAGACAGCTGACTACTGATGAAGGGTCCTTTCTCTGTGTTTACTTGTCCTCTTCTCCATTTCTTCTCGTTTTTTACGTATCTAACTCGTTTGTTTACATACTTCATGTTATTTGCACGGTTGGTGACGTCCTGTACCATACATACATGTATATATATGTGTGTGTGTGTGTATTATATATATTACACACACACATACACACACACACACACACACACACGCACACACACATATATATATATATATATATAATATTATTTATTATTTGATTGAACGCGACGCATCCATTTCCAAGTAAGTTTATCTTCACCTTTTTGATGCGACCCTCTACTCTATACTGTTTTCTTCCTCCATCCTTCTCTAATTCCTTTCTTCTCCTCTCCCTCCTTCACCGTTTTCTATCTGTCTCTCTCTCTCTCTCTCTCTTTCATTTTTTTCTCTCTCTCCCTCTTTCTCTTTTTTTATCTCACTCTTATGTGAGCAACTGTCTATGAAGACTCATATTGTCGATGAATGCTCGAAATGAGGAGTAGATAGACAGCAGACAACTGATGAATGGTCCTTTCTCTGTATTTACTTGTCCTGTTCTCCATTTTTTCTCGTATTTTTACGTATTTAACTCGTTCGTTTACGTATTCTTCATGTTATTTGCACCGTTGGTGACGTCCTGTAGACATATATGTATGTATGTATGTATGTATGTATGTATGTATGTATGTATGTATATATATATATATATATATATATATATATATATATATATATATATAATATATATATATATATCACACACACACACAAACACACACATATACCTATATATACTCTTTTACTCTCTCTTTCACTTATTTATACCATTTTAAAAGGGGCCTTTATACTATCCTAAATTATTGTAATTTTAGTATATCATTACTATACATCTAATAAAAGCCAGCCTGCCAGCTTTTATTATTCCAGATTGAAAGAGCTGACTGTAACAACATTCTGAACACACCCTATTAAACACTGACTAGCTTGCAGAATGCAGTCGGGATGTGAAGACCATTTCGAAGCTCGCTATGCAATAAAGTTCTGCGTGTAATTGAGCAAAAGTACTTATGAATTGTTCCACACTGTTTGTGGATTAACTTATATGTGCTGAGCCATCTGTTGTTCGCTGGCACAAGAGGCCAGGCAAAGCAAGTCCACTGAGAAGCTCATGACGATCCATTTTTTCGATACCAAGGGCATAATCTATATCCAGTGGGTTCTCTCTCTTCAGGCGGTCAATAAAGAGTATTTTGCATAGGTTTGGAGAGAGTTCAGGGTGAGATTTCGTCTTGAGAGGCCAAAGCACGAGCCCTAGGACAATGCAGCATTCCACAATTCCTCCCTGGTAAGCAACTACTTGTCAAAGACAGGCACCAAAACTGTCCCTCACCCTCCCTACAGTCCAAATCTTGCTCCCTGTGACTTTTGGTTGTTCATCAAGCTGCAAGAGAAGATGAAGGAGGTTGTGGCAAAGGTTCTGGTCACCTTCACAAAGTATATCTCCATGGGGCCTTCATGCAGTGGCTGAAGCGCTTCAATAAGTGCATTGAGGCCAGAGGGTCCTACTTTGAAGAGTTTTGTCCTTCTTTGAAATTAATAAATGTCTCTCCTCAAAATGTTTCAGAACTTCTGGAATGCATCTTGTATATATATATATATATATATATATATATATATATATATATATATATATATATATATATATATATATATATATATATATATAGTTAATCCAAACAAGAAAACACAAAAAAACACAACAACGCGAGGACGTGGAACAAATATTGGACGCTCAGAAAAGAAGGGAAGAAGGAGGGTTTAACGTTTCGTGCGGAGCTCTTCGTCGGAAACATAGGAGAAGGAAAGATCCCGAGAAGGGAAGACAGAGGAAAATAAATCGGCAACGGTACACACGAGGTCACATTTTGAAAGACCGGAAGTAGAAATATATATATATACATAAGTAGAAATATATATATATATATACATACATACGTACATACATACATACATACATACATGAATACATACATGCATACATACATACATACATACATACATACATACATATACATACATACATACATACATACATACATACACTAGCAGTATCGCCCGGCGTTGCTCGGGTTTGTAAGGGAAATAATTATATAAGCATTTTTAGAGATGTAAAGTATAATAGCCATCTCAATATGGCTAACCACAAAGGGGGAGGGTTGTTACTGTAGCTTTTTACGTTCTGAGATTTAATAATAAATTTTAGAGAGTTACTTCCTTATATATGTCAAAAATGGATTAAAAATGGGGGGAAAATTGATGGTAAATTTTTTTTAAATCGTAGACTCATCGTAGACGCGCGCTAATACCCAGACGGTCTCGATATGAATCACGACTATAAGATACCCGTTTTGGTTAAACTGCACCGCAAAATGTGGGAGTAGTTAGGAATCTAAATCGTAGGAGACAGACACACAACCTCACTTTTATATATAAAGATTTCCTCTATTTACATAATATTGAGGTATCTTTCTTTCTTTTGTTATCTTACTGTTTTTACCAATATACATATATATATATAATATATATATATATATATATATATATATATATAAATAGTTACAGAGATGTACTTGCATAGCAAGTGACTTGATCTGAGATCGTGTGCTGGAACGAAAACAGTTGCAGCGTTGAAGGTGTTTATAAGCCATTTAAGAAACACACAAAAACCGTTAGATTCACTTCAACATTTAAATTTAATTTGTCAAAATATTTTCGTCGCTTTGAGACCGCGACCTGTTAGCACGATATTTTTGTCAGTGAACAGGTCGCGGTCTCAAAGCGACGAAAATATTTTGGCAAATTAAATTTAAATGTTGAAGTGAATGTAACGGTTTTTGTGTGTTTCTTAAATGGCTTACAAACACCTTCCAGGCTGCAATATATATATACACACATATATATATATGTATGTATGTATGTATATGTGTATATGTGTATGCATGTATGTGTGTGTGTGTGCGTGTCTGTGCTTGTGATTGTCCTCCACCACTGCTTGACAACGAATGTTGGTTTGTTTACATCCCTGTCACCTAGTGGTTTGACAAAGGAAACAGATAGAATAAGTACAATGCTTACAAAAATAAAACTGGAGTTGATTCATTAAACTACAATTCTTCAAGGCATTGCCCCAGCATGGCCACAGACCAATGGCTGGAAAAAGCAGAAGAATAAAAGAATACATTCTCTGCTTTGGTCTTATGTTCAAGGCATGAGAAAGCTTGAGTTTACATGAGAAGGCCTAACAGACCTGGTAGAAACAGCAGCCAAATCTCCCTCAAATCACACCTTACTGTCTTATGTATGTATATATATATGAGCCAATGAGGGGGACCTCTACATGGTAGCTAGACCTGGTAGAAATAGCAGCCAAATTTCCCCCAAATCACACCTTACTGTCTTATCTATGTATATATGTATGTATGAGCCTATGAGGGAGACCCCTACATGGCAGCTAGACCTGGTAGAAATAGCAGCCAAATTTCCCCCAAATCACACCTTACTGTCTTATCTATGTATATATGTATGTATGAGCCTATGAGGGAGACCCCTACATGGCAGCTAGACCTGGTAGAAATAGCAGCCAAATTTCCCCCAAATCACACCTTACTGTCTTATCTATGTATATATGTATGTATGAGCCTATGAGGGAGACCCCTACATGGCAGCTAGACATGGTAGAAATAGCAGCCAAATCTCCCTCAAATCACACCTTACTGTCTTATCTTTCTGCTACTTGGATATAGGTGTTATATTCGTCGTAAAAAACTTTCCTGTCACACACTCACGCACACGCACACACACACACATACACACACGCACCCTCACACACACACGCGCGCACACCCACACACACCCACTCACACACACGCACGTTAGCTTACAATTTTATTTATATATTTGCGTGTCTATGTGTTGAAAGAGGAAGTGGGAATCAGAGTGAAAGAATCACTCACTACAGTAAGTCAATTACTTTCATTTTATTCGTTGCCCACTGTGTGGGTGCTTTTGCGTGTGCTGTAAACCAGACTAAGAAAAGCATTTGACACACACACCAGAATGTGAGTTTTCTGTAAATTTTGCTTAATTGGAGTTTAAATTTTAAAAACTGGACCTGGCATGACGCGATGCATTGTACTCTTGAAAATGCAAGGTAAATTGTAATTGAAGAAATCCTATATTGTAGATTTGTATAACTCCCAAAGGGAGGCAGATAAAATCTGCCTTTTATAATAAGAGATACATACATACATACATATATATACAAGACCGGAAGTAGAAATATATACATACATACATACATACATACATACATGAATACATACATGCATAGATGCATACATACATACATACATACATACATACATACATACATACATACATACATACATACATACATACGTAGATATAGATATATACATACACACACACATACGTGTGTGTGTGTGTCTTTCTGTTTGTACTTACCCACTACCATCGTAAGTACTGGGATCAACTTTTTTTAGCCTCAGTGCCGCCGCAATCCAGCAACTGAAACAAGTTAAAGATAAAACAAGGGAGATAATTTCAAGACATGTTAAGTATTTATCATCATCACCGCAGTCTATATCGTCGTGGTTGTTGCCTTCGCTGTAGTTGTTTTTGTTATTGTTCTTGTTCTTGTTCTTGTTGACCAACGGCTGTTATTATTATTGTTTTTCTTGTTGATTTTATGTTGTCGTAGTTCGTGTTAGTTGGGAGGTGTCAGTCATTAAGTTTTGATAGAAGAGCCGTGAATTTCAAAGACAAACAGATCGAACTTGCCTTTCATCTTTCGGTTCAACATCCTGGTCATGTCGCCATTTCTGCTTTTTTTTTTCTTCTTCCTGACTTGGAAATTAGTAATGGCGACGGTATGTTAATGTGTAGGTTGTGGCTGCAATATTCATCTTGTCACTTTTGGCAGTGTTAGTATTATTGATTTTATACGGTACATACAGACATTTCATACACACAAACACATTGTCACATGTACACATGAGTGTGTGTCTATGTCTGTGGTCCATTTGTGTTCATATGTGTGTTGTGTATATATATATTTATGGATGTATGTACTTGTATTTACGCATATATACACATAAAAGTGCGCGCGCACATACGCACACGCACAAACATATATTCGTACATACATACGTGTGTGCTTGTGCGTGCGTGTGTGAGTTCCTTTTAACTACAGAAAGTCAAGTTTTCTTAAGAAACGATATTACCAATATATTTTATTTCTATGTATCACTGGCATTTACATTATCGACCTCGGGCGGAGGAAAAATAACATCCACCGCGGCGAATATTGAACTCATCATAAACATCATAATTTACAGTCAATGAAGGCGAAAGAATAAATAGCCATCTTGCTAGAAATACGAGGGGTGCTGAAATGTTCCTGGCTTTAAGGGTGTCGCGAAAGGCGTGGTTAGAGGCCCAACCACCCAAGTTTTTTTACAGGACTTAGAAAAACTGAAGGGCTGCTGCAATAAGTGTGTGAATCTGAGAGAGGAATATATCGAATAAAATCATATTTAACTGATCCTCCTATATTTTCTTTTATCCAAAGCCAGGAAGTTTCCAGCACCCCCTTGTACCAGCTACATTATACGTTGCTGTCCCCATTCAACCATACCTTATTGTCCCTCCACACACACACTCAATGTTTGGTGTACGTCGTCCTTTTTATAAGCTCTGAAATTATGTCTTTGATCCTAATTTTACTAGGAAGATTTCTTCCCTATTGGCTGGTTCGCAGCCAAACACTAAACAAACACTAAAGTCAATACTTAAAGTTTCTGTTGCTAAAACTAATCGTTACCGCCAAAGTCACACAATCCAGATTCCTCGCATCAGATCTACACATATTCCATTAACAAAAATTCTGGGAACATCTTTCAAAGAAAACATTTCAGTCTAGCATTCTTCAAAGACAGAATCGTTGGTGCACCAGACATAAACCTTTTAATAATTCTCCTGGCATTCTCTTCTTCTGAGTTCGAATACCCTTTAAGGTTGATAAATAAGACACCAGTTATGTAATGCAGCCGATTCTTCTGTCTCTACTCCTTCGCCCTTTCTCTCTCCTTCAAAATTGGCTGGTCTGCAAGAGGGTTCTGAAGATCACTGCCAATGTAAGGTTACACTTTAAATATTTTCTTCTTTCAAGAAATAGAAGAGTTTTGGGCTAACATATGGGAGCTTCCCCTCGTTGAGCATGCCACGAAATCCGTCCGAGGAACACAGCGGGCATGGACAAATTGCAGGAGTGTACAGCCCAGAACAATTAAAAATAAATTCTGTAACATCGCTACAACCAATAAAATAAGTAACAGCGCACTGCAGCAACCAACTATATAAACTAAGATGTCACAAAATGTTGCATCTCACAATATTTGATGCTTTCTCCAAAAGCCCTCACATAAATAACAACACAAAACCGACTTCAGTTCAAAACAGACTTTGCTTTACCTTTGAATTCAAAGAGATTCACACATGATTTGTTATTGATAGTCTAAAAAAGATTTCGATGAAACCTCTACTGAACACAGATAGTGCTGCATACTTACATATTAAAAGAGATGTTTCATAACTATACACTGAGTACAATTAATGTTACAAACTTACTCATAGGCGTGGATGTGTTGTAAGAAGTTTACGTATGGTTCCGGGTTCAGTCCTACTACGTTGCATTTGGATTAGTGTCTGCTACTATAGCCTCCAGCCTACCAAAGTCTCGTGAATGGATTTGGTAGAGGGAAACTGAAAGTAGGCCCGTCATATATATTATGTGTGCGCGTGTGTATTTAAGTCTGTTTTTGTCCACCACCAACCGCTTGACAACCGGTGTTGGTGTATTTATGTCCTCGTAACTTAGCGGTTCGGCAAAAGGAGTGACAGAATAAATACCAGGCTTTAAAGAATAAGTCCTGAAGCCGATTCGTTCAACTAAAATTCTTCAATGTTGTGTTTCACCATGGCCAAAGTCTAAATGACTGGAAACAAAAAATAAAAGATAAACGATTGAATGCAGATAATGCTGTATATCTATATATTTCAACTTATATTCCATTGTATTCCAAAGAAGGGAATCCACCTTACTGGCAAAAATCCAGTCACCAATCCATGGAACTTTCTAGTCCTTATAGACTCGACAATTTTTCACTGATTCTTCTTCACATACAACATTTATTCCTTCTTCCCTGGAGAAGAAACCTGACTATCGTCTTCAACGACTTCTGGTGTTTTGGTGTCCTCTACATTATTGGGTATCATTCCTGAAAACCTTATACCAAACACTTCGCACAACCCTACGTATCAACAGGTAGCAGCGGCGATTACTGCTACTATTATTACGCCAACTACCAAAACCAAAAACAACACCAACACCACCACCACAATTTTATATCATGTCTACTACTACTACTACTACTACTACTACTACTACTACTACTACTACTACTAGTATTGTTGCCGCTGCTGCTGCTGCATGAATGACGAATTCGCTTATTCCCTGGTCCCTCGTACCCTTCCCACCATCACCACCCCACACAGTCACGTCGCTTTTTATCATTGAGCCAGTCAGGAAATCCTGAATCTCTCGTTCGATCTTTATTCTCTTTCACGTACAAACACGAGCGCACATAAACACACACACACACACACACACACACACAAACATGCGCGCGCGCACTCACATTCACACATACATATATATATATGCATACGTAAGTATATCGATACACAAATGCAAACACAATATCAAAATAGACAGCAAGATATAAATGCATTCGTATGTGTGTGTGTGTGTGTGAGTGTGTGTATGTGCACATGTTCATATACAAAAGGCACGACGTGTGTGCATGTGTATGTAAGTATATATGTTTATATACGCATAACCATATGTATGTATATGCGTTTATATGCGCATATGTGCATAGCATATATGTGTGTGTGTGTATATATATTTGTGTGTATATAACCATAAATATATATATATATATATATATATATATATATATATATGTATATATATTATATATATATTATATATATAATATATATATATATATGTATATATATATATATATATGCATGTATGTAATTATGCTTTCTTACCTATTCATGCACAAATGCCCATCCACGCACAAAAATTATATATGCACAAAACACAACTCGCACATACACACATACACATACCTATATATGCATATATGTATATATATATATACATATAAATATATACATACATATATTTATAATGTATAAAAGAACTACACATGCTTACACACGCTCACACACACACATACACACACAACAGCTACATATATAATCCTATTATCAAGCTGAAATGTCTCCATTTGTCGACCGACGAATGCTTTTTTATTTTTTCTTGTTTATTTTTTCTTTCCGTCTAATCCACTCTCGTTTTTAAATACATAGAGACATTTACACTAATACGTACATACACATATAAACATGTATAAAAATAAATTATATACATATTCATATATATATATTATATATATATACGCATACATATTTACTTACATATATATACTTCTTCTCTGTGTGTAAATATATATATGCAATTTTTAAGACATTTCTCAAGCATATATATATATATATATATATTATATATATATATATATATATATATATATATATATATATGTATACAAATATCCATTATGTATTCCTATATAAATAGAGATATCTGAGTGTGGGTGAATGTGCATAAATATATAAATGAGGATAAACACATGCACACACATCCGAGGATACAGGTATAGATATATATATTTTTTAAATAACAGACATGCATACACACGCCCACGTTCGCACACGCACGCACACAAACACAAACAGTTATACATACATATAGTTGTAGTCAATCAAACTGTGTAGGGTTCAGAAGAAGTATGACACAGAAGAAACGAAGAACGTATTGATGTTGTGGACTTTCATAGCTTGACTATAAACACACACATATATACATATATATATATATATATATATATATTATATATATATATATATATATATTATATATATATGTGTGTGTATGTATGTATGTATGCATGCATGCATGTATGTATGTATGTATGTATGTATGTATGTATGTATGTATGTATGTATGTATGTATGTATGTATGTATGTATGTATATATACACATATATACTAATCTGTTGAACTGGCAAAGCTTGTAAGGGATTAATAGTGGAAATAGTGTTATAAATATTTTTCAAAGCTTATTTTTAGCCTCGTTTCAAATATTGGGTTTTTATAAAATCATAATTTGCATTTGTAGCATAGACAAATGATCTTTAAAACTATCTTCAGGATTCGATTACGTTATTATCATTGCTGATAGACTACGTTAAAACTTACTTAATGAAACATTCAGGCTTCGTCAGGTTAGATCACATTTATTTATATAGCCAACCAATATGGACATGCATGTTAAGTGGGTCATTTCCACAGCGTATATATTAATTATGTAAAGTCATAATCATATCTCTAATAATCACATTTTTGCCTCACAGCGAAAATAGACTCTGCTTGTTTTTATCCTTTTGTTAGAAGAGAAATCAGTGTCCATGAACTTTTACGGGATCTCCGACAATGGCAAGAGGTTCGTCAAGCCAAAATCCTGTCTAGCAAGCGTGCTGCGGAGTGGGTGACGCTAAAGATATTAACATTGTCAGGTGATGAGTTCAGAGCGGGTGACGGGTTAATTCAAAGTTGATCTCAGCAAAATTTGAATTCGGAACGTAATTGTATCACATTTTGCAAGGAATATTGTCCGACGCACCTTATTTGTAATAATAATAATAATAATAATAATAATAATAATAATAATAATAATGATGATAATAATGATGATGATGATGATGATGATGATGAGGATGATGATGATGATGATGATGATAATAATAATAATAATAATAATAATAATAATAATAATAATAATAATAATGAAGAAGAAAAAATGCTTTCTAATTGATGTATCAATACCAGCAGATGCCAACGTGTCTCTAAAAGAAATGGAGAAACTTTCAAAATACGAAGACCTGGAAATAGAGGTAACTAGAATGTGGAATCTAAAAACCGAAACAATTCCTATCATAGTAGGTGCACTAGGCATGATAAAAAAATATTCAGACAAATACATAACAAAAGCACCAGGACTTACAAACACATATAACATACAGAAAATTACACTACTAGGCACTGCACACATCCTACGCAGAACACTTTCAATACAGTAACCATCAAAGTATCACAATAATAATAATAATAATAATAATACTAATAATAATAATAATAAAATAATAATAATAAAATAATAATAATAGAAGCAAATAAAGAAGACTGCCATTGTTATCAACTGAACAATATTTTATGTCGAAAGTAGTAGTAGTAGTAGTAGTAGTAGTAGTAGTAGTAGTAGTAGTAGTATAGTAGCAGCAGCAGCAGCAGCAGCAGCAGTAGCAATGGAAATGACAAGACTGTATGGAATGCGAAAGGGTAATGTAAAAGTGATACCAGTGGTGCTCGGAGCGTTGGGCTCAATCCCATTGAAACTTCAAGACCTCTTAAGGCAACTAGAAATCTCATGCGATATTGTTGTCTTGCAAAAAGCAGCCTTATTGGGCACAGTGCTCATCTTAAGGAAAGTATTATTTGTTTGGCGTCCTTGTTGTAACTTGACAGATGACTAAATACTCATTTTTACCTACAGTGTTACGAAGGAATACTACTACTACTACTACTACTACTAATAATAATAATATAATAATAATAATAATAAAATAATAATAATAATAATAATAATAATAATAATAATAATGATGATGATAATAATAACAACAACAACAACAACAACAACAATAATAATAATAATAATAATAATAATAATAATAATAATAATATAATGATGATGATAATAATAAAATAATATAATAATAATAATAATAATAATATATAATAATATAATAATATCCTTAACTGGACACGAAATAATCCTTAACTGGACACGAAATGAACTGACCAAAATAGATAGGAAAACAAGAAAAATAATGACAGGATCTAGGATGCATCACCCAAATTCTGACATAGAAAGACTATATATACAACGTATAGAAGGTGGTAGAGGCCTTATACAGCTGGAAAACTACTATAAAATAACCACCATAGGACTGCAAAAATATCTACTTCAGAAGGAAGGAAAACTGATCCAGATAGCGGCAAAACACGAGCAAAACAAAAACTGTTCTCAGTATTTAAGGAAGCTGACAAATACAAACAAGAAATCATACCACCTAATAAACATGAAGAAGAAGAAGAAGATGAAGAAACAACAAAAGCTATAAAACAATGAAATCCAAACTAAAATAGAACAGCAACGAACCATGATAAAACGATGGCAAGAAAAGCCCCTTCATGGTAAATACTGGACTAAACTAAACGCAAAAGAAATAGACAAAGAAAAATCCCAGCAATGGTTGAGAAGCTCAGGACTCAAAGCAGAAACAGAGGGATTTTTAATTGCAGCACAAGACCAAAGCCTCCCCACCAGAAATTACTAAAAACATGTAATGAAAAGAAATATACAAGTAACTGCAGAATATGTGGAGATGGACAAGAAACAATGAATCATATTATCTCTAGCTGCCCAGTCCTGGCTAAGAAGGAATATATTCACAGACATGACAGAGTTGGAACCTACATACATTGGAAGCTATGCCAACATTATGGAATAACAACAGAAAAAAGATGGTATAGGCACACACCAGAAAAGGTCACAGAAAACGAGAAAGCAACCATACTCTGGGATATGCCGATACACACAGATAGAGAAATTAAGGCTAACAGACCAGATATAGTTGTCAGAGATCATGAAGAAAAAAATTGCTTTCTAATTGATGTATCAATACCGGCTGATGCCAACGTGTCTCTAAAAGAAATGGAGAAACGCTCAAAATACAAAGACCTGGAAATAGAGATAACTAGAATGTGGAATCTGAAAACAGAAACAATTCCTATCATAGTAGGTGCATTAGGCATGATAAAAAATTCAGACAAATACATAACAAAAACACCAGGACTTACAAACACATATAACATACAGAAATTGCACTACTAGGCACTGCACACATCCTACGCAGAACACTTCCATACAATAATCATCAGAGCATCACAACAAATCACAGCACATACCCAAGGCACACAGAGCTGCGCTCGGTAGTGAAGTGAAAGCACGCTATAAAAATAAAACTACTGAATAATAATAATAATAATAATAATAATAATAATAATAATAATGATGATGATGATGATGATGATGATGATGATAGTTTCAAATTCTTGCACATGGCCCGCAATTTCGGAGGAAGGACTAAGTCAATTACATCGACCACAGGGCTCGACTGGTATGAATTTTATCGACCTCTAAAAGATGAAAGGAAAAGACGACCCTGCGGCATCTGAACTCAGAACGTAAAGATAAACGAAATGCGCTAAGCCTTTTGCCAGGCGTGCTAATGATTCTGCCAGCTCGCCGCCCTGCTACTCATTTTTGCCAGTTAAGTGGACTGCCACAAAGTGAAATAAAGTAATTTGCTGGAGGATATAATGCGCCACCGGGGATCGAACTCACGACCTTATTAACCTCAATCAAATTCCCCTAACCACAACGTTCGTACATTCACATAATAATAATGATAATAATAATAATAATAATAATAATAATAATAATAATAATAATAATAATAATAATAATAATAATGATGATGATGATGATGATGATGAAGATATTGATGATGATGATGAGGAGGAGGAGGAGGAGGAGATGACGGAGAAGGGAGATGAAGAGGACGAAGATCATGATTAAGTTTGCCATAGTGTCGTTGCATGAAGTAGACATTAAAAGGACAGGTTAAATGTAGTTTAGGGGTTTCACAAATCAGGTGAGAAGGAGGAAGGGATAAAATATAAGTTATCATAATTTACAAATACATGTTTGCGTGGATGATACAATTATCCTGACACAAGAGAGAGGAGGACTTCATACTAGGGGCAATGTGGAACAAGAGACAGCAAGACCTCATATTAGGGACAATAAATGAACAGCACAGATCCAAGATCAAATGACATGCCCTCTTTTCAATTGCTATTCTCTCATCTATAGAAATCTGATCTATTCCTCCATTCAAACCGCGTTTGTTATCTTTAGTGAAATTTACTTGAAGAGAACATTTCTCTATCCCACCTCACCATATTTCCAAGTGGAACTTCAAAAAGTGTATGAGGGCTTGAGCATATAGTGTCAGTCTCTTTTCCCACAACAAAACATATTCTTCCCTAACCACCAGACAGAAGAAAACTGCTTGTTCTGTTCTATTAAAGAAAAGTAGCGCATACTTAAAGTAGATTCATTCACCCTAACACTGCCAGGAATATTAAGATCATGTAGAGATTTCTACATAGATTTTCGACCTGCTAGATGCAGCGACCAAATGTCCCTCAAGATACCGTACTCATATTTGACATTCTGGACTTGGTTAGTATTTACTAAGAGAAAAAATAATTCAAAATTAAATATGCATGTTTATCAACTTTATTTAGTTTTTAAAGGTAAGTTACCAGAAGCAAACCACGTGTTCAAATTAAATACAGTTGTAATAAATTGATCTCGTCAGAATTTCCGATCAGGAATGTTTCATTGTTCGATCAATTATTTGCTCTTGAATTAATTTGTAAGTGGCTGAGCATTCCACAGGCACATGTACCCTTAACTTAATCTTCATGCACAATCAGTGTGACACAGATACAATCCATCCCGTAAGCTATTGCACAGTTTCCATCTACTTAATTTTTCTCTCGAGGTATGATTTGAATCGAGACCCTCGAAAATTATATTTACCCATGGTGACACGCATCGGAATCGAACCCGGGACTTCGTACATGCGATGTGAACGGCTTATGCTTAGCATTATTGTCATCACCATAACTATAACCATACACCAATCACCAATACCACAAACAGTAACAATGTAACTACCACCATCACTATGTACATCAACTACTAGAACCACCGCATCTACCATTATCTCCACTATAGCTACAATCGTTATCATGACTTCCTATCGCCTGTGATACTACACTCACTACCATAATTAATAGTAACACCACCATCATAACCGCCATTACCACCACAACTAACACCAACATAACATCTTGCCTTAATTCTAACTACAATAATAATTCATATAAAAAACGATAAACGTTGCTCTATTCAAGCCTAGCCAGGCTCATGGGCCCTTTTCCAGGTTTCTGTGGCGTATGTGTTCCCCCACCCCCAACTGGACGGGACGGCAGTCCATCGCAGCGTTACACAGGAAACAGGAAGAAAGAGCGAGAGAAAGTTGTGGCAAAAGAGTACAACAGGGGTCGACCCCCCACCCTACCCCGCCTGAGCCTCGAGGAGCTTTTAGGTGTTTTCGCTCAATAAACACACACAACACCGGTCTAGGAATAGAAACCGCGATCCTCCGACCGCGAATCCGCTACCCTAACCACTGGGCCATTGCGCCTCCACAAAATAAATGCGCCCTTTTAAAGCCTAGCCAGGCTCATGGGCCTGATTTCCTGGTTTCAATGGCGTATATGTTCCCCAGCTGGACGGGACGCCAGTCCATCGCAGCGTTACTCATTTTTGCTAGTTGAGTGGACTGGAGCAACGTGAAATGAAGTGTTTTGTACAAGAACACAACGCGTCGCCCGTTCCAGGAAACGAAATCACAATCTTACGATCATGATGCTGACACCCTAACCACTAAGCCACGCGCCTCCACAATAATTAATATAACCAACGTTATATTAATTACAACGTTAATTAATATAACCAACGTTAACAGCACCATCATCCAAAACAACGGCTATATCTACTGTCATTATTGTAACCGTGAAAACTACTACATCCGACTCCACCTCTATAAGTACTACTACCTCTGTCAAGAACAAAAACCACTAATAATAATAATAATAATAATAATAATAATACATCGTCATTGTCATCATCATCAACATCGTCATCATCATCAACATCGTCATCATCATCATCATCATCATCATCACCACCATCATCATCATCATCATCATCATCATCATCATCATCATCATCATCATCAACAGCAATACTTCCTTTCTATTTATGTCCTTTTTGATAATGAAAGGGTCGAATCATTTCTCTTTCGGCAGACATTTCCTCTTGTCTAATGGTACGCTCTTAGGGTCAAACTCACGAACTAATGGTCAAACGGACGAATGGAGAAGCGAATAGCTTGGGGATGTCCATATTTCTAAATCCCATGCATTGCCATGGCAATTCAGCTCTTCACGTCAGCAAGACATGCTTGCTTCCGGTTAAGAGGATGCTGAGAAGTTATTAATATATATACACGCGCACACACACACATACACACTCATACATACACATATACACATGTGCATAAGTTTATACATATATGTGTGCATATGTGTGTGTATGGACGCATAAAGACACACACATATACATATACATACATTATATATATATATATAATATATATATATATAATATATATATATTATATATATATATAAATGGTGGTGATGAGTGTGTAGGTGTTTGTGTATGCGTGTATGAATTTAACTGCGCATAAATATGTATGTGTCTATCTATGTGTGTCTGTCTATTTAACACTCACCATGTTTTCATATCTATTCCTCTCTCAGTCCCCCTCCCCTTCGCTATCTATGTATAAACATACACACGCATACATCCACATATATGCACGTGTGCATACACATATACATGCAGGCACACATGCACGCATATATGAAAAACAAGACACCTTACACAGAAGTAGGCTGTATGTCAGCATATACATGCATATCTGTATGTGTATATATATCCCTGTGTGTATATATGTGTGTGTGTCTGTATAGCTATGATTTTACTATTGACTATATGTGATGTTGTGTATAAACGGTTGATGAATATCGATTCAGTGAAGAAGTCACGGCTGAGTGGGCTGCCAGCTGGTTTTGCCATTCCACTACTCAACGTCGACATCAATGCAATGGCGGCGAAGAACTTGATAAATATTACCAGGTCGGCATGATAAAATACATACTCATAGACACACACATGCCCACACATACCTAGACACGCACACGCATATTGTGTGCATGTAAATATCTAGAGAGAGGGAGAGAGAGCGGGGGTGGAAAAAGACACATCAGAGGTAGCCAAACAGACAGATTGAAAGATAGACGAGAGAGGAATGTATGCGCCTCTCTCCTACGCTATATCTCCCCCGACTCTCTCTCTCTCTCTCTCTCTGTGTTTATATATATATGTGTTATATGTGTGTACGTGTATATGTGTATATGTGTTTGTGCTGATATATATGCATGTATGCGTGTTCATATATATATGTATGTATATATATATATATATATATATATATATATGTATGCATGCATATATATATATATATATATATATATATATATATATATATATATATGAATACATACACGACGCGTATATATGTTTGTGTGTGCGTGTGAGAGAGAGTGTATGTGTGTCTGAATGTGTGTATTCTGTGTAGGAGTATGATTTGAAGAATGGTTTTTTTCTGTCAAAATGATTGGATTTTACAGGGTGTACAGAGGAGGAGAAAGAGAAAGATGAGTTTAAAGTTGCAGAAACATGAAAATATCAGGAGATGAAAAAGACGAGCCAGAGCAAAGGGACTAGCATGAGTAGATGAGAGGAGTTGCTGAAATTGTACCATGCTACAGTACGAACATCATGTATCGTCGTATTTCATCTTTGGTTTCTGTTTGCTCACACATGTAACACAAAACACACATGTGCATAAATATATCCACATGTGTGTAGGTACATATGAACGATTTTTGTATACATGGGAGCCAGTTCTATCAAAAATACATACAGAAAGAGCAAACAGGCCAACACTAATATTTTGGACGAGTCAGTGACCTGCTAGAAATAGCATCCATATTCGATTTAAAAGCAATAGGAAGACATATGGTGTATGCCTGAATAAAAGAGGGATCTGCTATATCTGGAATATATTTGTGCATAGGTGTTTTGTTGTGCATAGGTGTTCAGTCCTTACCTGAGGGATAATCAACAACAATTTTAAATGTCCATAAATTTATAGCCGGCACTCTGGCGAAACATTGCGTAAGCAATTCCGATTCAAAAGAAGACAAATTGAAGTCTTGACCCCTTGAGTCACTTTGTAACTTCTGGTGATTACAGATATAAATGCATGTACGTGTGTGTGTGCGCATGTTTGTGTGCGTGTAAATGTGTGTGTATGTGTGTGTAGATAGATAGATATATATATATAGATAGATAGATAGATAGATAGATAGATAGATAGACAGACAGACAGACAGATAGATAAATAGATAGATAGATAGATAGATAGATAGATAGATAGATAGATAGACAGACAGACAGACAGACAGATAGATAGATAGATAGATAGATAGATAGATAGATAGATAGATAGATAGATAGATAGATAGATAGATAGATAGATAGATAGATAGATAGATAGACTCTCTCGTCATATGAAATACATGAGGTCAAAGAATTTTACTTTGTTTCTTTACTCCATATTTTAGCGTTTGTATCTACTGCGGTACACTAGACTTGCTTTGTTTTTGCAAACCAGAGCGCATCCTTCCCACACAAACGTTGGAAGGAGACTGCATTTATTTGAGCTTGCCTTAAATCGCTTAGATGTTTAGACCTTGCATTGATATGTTTCCATATTACATTTTCACAGATTTTCCTCTACCTGTAACTGTCAGCAGCACATTCCTTAAATTCTGATATTTCTATCCCAATATGCTCATCCTTGAATCTGAAGTTGACCAAAAATTAGAATTTTCGGTGGTCTTTCATCATTGATCCTTGCAACATAGTTATCCCATCTTTAATTGAGACTGCATTAAGAAAACGTCTATACTTTGTACATCACACACACACATACACACACATAATATGCACACACACACACACACACATATATATATATACATATATATATATATAAAACAGTTTGATTAAAGTTCGTGTAAACGCACACCAACGAACTGATGTCGCTATCAAATCACACCCTACTTCCTAGACACAGAATAGCCACCAACATCATATCTTAATAGATGGTCATAGGAATACAGACAGAAATAAAGACTAAACTATAACTAAATAATGTACATAAACCCTACCAAAATTACAGAGTGCCACACTTATCCACCCACTCGTGCAAGTGCCCCAAATTCAGTTGAGCTCAATCCACAAACATCGAATAAACAGTTTACAATGGAGAAGCAACCGCTGTCATACACTTTGAGAAATATCCAAATACCACTAAGAAAATTGTATTTAACTTTCCTCGCCGAGAAAACAGGAAAGGTCAACAACACTGGGGGCCTTCTTTTGTTCGTGAACCCATCCACCACAGCTAGGTTCGGCTTTAAATTCCGAACGTTCTTGCCACAGATAAAATACCTCGAGAGCTTAGAAGCTGACTTAATGAATACCATAATGATGGTAAGGTTTCAGCATCGTTCTAATTCTTTAAGCAACTACATCGCATGAAGCAATCCTCTAATGTACACATCCTTGCAGATAAAACAAAGAACATATAGGAAATAATACTTCCACGTACGCAAGACTTCTTACAAATTCAGTCACCAAAACACATAAGAAAACCAACATATCTACATATAATGACATAAACACTGATGCGAAAGAGCTCGCCATCCTTCTAAAGATGGAGGATCGCGTGGTCCACCCCGACAAGCCCACTGCCATATTACGCATATGACTCATAAGCCCAACTTTCTATTCTTGAATGGAGTTGATGAGAACTCTCTAAGGGCGCGAAAGGCATTTCTAGCAAGCGTATTCTTAATATTATCAACTCCAAGGACTACAGGAATGCACAACAAAAATCAACTGGTTCCGCAACATTGAGAATGAAATAGGCTGCAGGTTCACCCTGTTCGACATTGTAGATTTCTATCTTTCAATCTCGAAATCTCTCCTCTTCAAGGCTTTAGGTTTCGGCGAGCAGTTCACCAACATCATCGAGCTCATCATATACGCTAGAAAGTCAATCTTGATTTATGATGATGGTCCCTACAGGGATAATGTACGTATGTCATTATTCAGGTTTCTTTCAAGATTTCTTGCTAATAGAGAAAGTGCCAGTTTCTAACCTAGATCAAAGTTACCTTCATTGGAATTTCAACGCCAACAGGATATTTTTGCATGTATGTATATGTGCAGATTTGTATGTTTTGTTTTATGTATGTCTTCTAGTGCATATACTTGCATATCTAGACATGCTCGCATATAACTAAATGATAAACTTCTTGAAGGTTTTACAGATTTTTACTTCCAGTGATGGATTGGATCTATAGTCTTCGAATCAGCTACCTCCTTTTTGATTTTGAGAAGCCTAATTTCTTAAGATTGGTATTTAGGCATTGTATGTATGTATGAATGTAGGTATGTTTTGTATGTGTATGTTTGTTTGTACGTATATGTATATATACATATATATATATATATATATATATATATATATATATATATATATATGAATGTATGTGTGTGTATGTACGTGTTGTGTGCGTTAGTGTGCGTGTGTGTGTGTGTGTGTGTGCATGTATAAATATAATCTTCGTGTCTGTGTATAAGGACATAATTGGTTATAACGAACGACAGACGATGATAGAATAGATAATTTGTGTTTTTAATAAAGTCATTAACACGATGTAACACAGCTGTTCTCAGACTGACGTATATAACCCCCACTCACAACAAATATTGTTGAAAGTCTTGTTGATCTATCTCTTATATTAAATAGAATTGGTCTCTATAAAATTTTTCCTCTACCATGATGTTTGGCCATGATAAATTTAAAAAAAAAACTGAACCGTCTTAAATTTATTAAACGTTGCAGTTTGTCCACCCTTGTTCAGTCCTTCAATCCTCATACCAAGGGTAATCTGTCTCCTTCCTTTTATGATAATCGCCGATTTATAATGTTTCATAAGTCTTGTTCACTAATTGGTAGTTCTACACTAGAACAGATTTTCTTTTACTTGGAACTGTATTTAAGGATGGCTGTGGAGTTAAGGAAATATTCTACATCCTCACCATTCCTCCGATGATTAAATCATTAATAATTCTAAAATCTGTGATGGTATGTCAGCCTCCTGCTTGAAGAAGATGAATTAGCACTAACTATGTCAAACTCGTCATCCTACATTTTATTTCAGCCTGGAATATTAGGAAGTGCCCATGAACTTCACTGTCCTTACAGGCTAACTCGAGCAAGGAGACACGTGCCTATGTTCTGAGGTAGGGAAGGTACATTACCAGGAGGGAGATTCCGTGTCCATGTTTGCTAAACCTTATAAATCCATGTTTGCTTTGAAAAAGACTAGAAATATTTTCTTGTATAAAATGCAGAGCCATGTGGTTGGGAAACAAATTTCATGCCACACAGCCACGCATGCACCTAAATATATGAGTGTGTGTGTTTGTGTGTGTGTGTGCGTGTCCATATGAATATACATATACATGTATATTTATATTTATACACACGCACACACACACACACACACACATATATATATACATACATACTCTTTTACATGCTTTAGTCATGTGACTACGGCCATGCTGGAGCGCCGTCTGAAGGGGTTTTAGTCGAAAAATCGAACCCAGGGCTTATTCTTTGATAGCTTAGTACTCATCCTATTGGTCTCTTGGACCAAACCGCAAAGTTACGGGGACATAGACACACCACCATCGGTTATTAAGCGACAATGGGGTGGGGACAAACACAGAGACAAACACACACACAGACACACACACACATATGTATATACAACGGGCTTCTTTCAGTTTCCGTCTACCAAATCCACTCACAAGGCTTTGGCGGGCCCGAGGCTATAGTAGAAGACACTTGCCCAAAATGCCACGCAGTGAGACTGAACCGGAACCATGTAGTTTGGAAGCAAGTTTCTTACCATACAGTTATATATATATATATATATATATATATATATATATATATATATATATATATATATAATATATATATATTATATATATATACACATATATGTATATATATAATCATTACAGATATAGGGTAAAAAATTATTAATTAATAAATTTTAGCAAGTAGTTTTCGGTATGGAAAAGAACCATATTTGGTAAAAACTTAAAAATTTTTTTTTTTTATATATAATTATAACAATACTTAAGGGGTTAGCAACAAATACCGAAAATTTAGAAATAGCAGCCAAAAGGCCGTTATTTCGTTTTCCTACAAAATATGTCTCCACAGATAACAATATTTGTAACTCACATAGGTAAAAAGAAGAAAAATAATGAAATCAAACAGTCTTCGATTAATTATGGACGCGTTTCTGGATTAGAATGATAAAAATTCATTTCTTTTGTCAGCATAATATTTCGAGAGTTATAAATTTGAAAATACTATAACTTACCTTCTGCATTTCTGATCAAGCGCCATCAGAACATAGTATATCCAAACTTATATAGACGTGTGAATTCATATTTCCCTCCAAGTTTAACATGTGCGTCACAAGATAGTACTGCGGATCTATTTCTGCAGTACTATCTTGTTGCTAAACCCTTAATTATTGCTATATATATATATACATACACACACACACACACACACACACATATATATATATATATATATATATATGCATATATGAGTACAGAACCTCACAAACGCTAGACAACATGAAATACGAAAATAAATGCAAAATAGGACAAATAACATAAACAACGACCCTCCATGTTTGTTTTCGTTCGGTTTCCTTGTATGTTCCCACTGTCCTGTTTTTGAGACCAACTTTTACCCTTCATAAATCTCAAATTTTATTTTGGCTTATGTGAGAGCAACTGATTTCGAAAACTCATATTGTCGTTCAATGCTCGAAATGAGGAGTAGATGGACAGCCGACAACTGATGAGTGATCGTTCTTTATGTTATTCGTCCAGTTTTCCATTTGTATTCGTATTTCATGTTGTTTACAGTTTGTGACTTCTTGTGCCCATATATTCATATATATATATATTGTCTGTGCATGATTTTATATGTGTGAGTACAAATATATATGTACAAATAGATGAACATTAAATTCCGACATTTGCCGCACTAGACAAGACAACAATATAGCAAAATACACCACCATTGTAAGTTATTCTTAAACATATACTACTCTAGAACAATATAATGGAACAAGTTATAGTTTAAACCAAAATGTTCTCAAATGTTTCGTAATGACAAGGTCACATTTAATGGCGGACCAGACGACATTTGTACCAAGACCAATCATAGACAGTCTACTTTATATATACTTTCAAATCGCTATATCTAGATATTCAATTATTGTCTGCTATATGGAAATTATTTTGTATGAATTTATGAGTTTTCTGAGATTTTTTGTTTATTTATTTTTTTTGCTGTCTCATAAATATCTGTGGAACTTCCATTTATCTGAGACGTCATTGTCACTTTCGGAATGGCAACTTTGTGTCGCTAATTGGAAAATACACAAGCATAGTCCTCATTTATGTTTTTTTCTGATTTCTTCTTGTATTATCACGCCAAAATTAATTTTACAATAGGGTTGTGTAATCAAACCTGTATTGAAACTATATATATATATATATACATATATATATATATATATAAGTATACGTGTCGTGTGTGTTTGTGTGTGCGCGAGAGGGTCTGTGTTCGTCCCCTGCTACCGTTTGACAAGCATGATAGGGAACTCAGACTCAAAGACATATGTACATACATATTTATGTATATATATTATATATATATATATATATTATATATATATATATATATATATATATATATATATATATATATATATATATATACATATATATATATATATATCGACGGGCTTCTTTCAGCTTCCCTCTACTAAATCCACTTACAAGGCTTTGACCGGCCCGAGGTTATAGTAGAAGACACTTGCCCAAGATGCCACACAACCACATCCTTCCCTCACTCTCACACACGCTTGACAACCACTGTTTTTTGCTTATTCTGCAAATCAGCACTACATTTAATTTATGTGATGATTGCATTGTTCAATTAAATGGAGACGTTTGAAACGGTCGTACTGCATCCCTACTTGATATCCTGTTGCCTATTTTGATATAGATATATATATATATATATCTATATATATATACTATATATATATATATATATATACTATATACTATGGGCTTCTTTCACTTTTAGCCTATCAAAACCCCTCTCAGGGCTTTAGTCGCCCGAGGCTATAATAGAAGACACCTGTCCAGGGTGTCACGCAGTTGGACTGAATCTGGAACCATGTGGGTGGGAAGCAAACTTCTCACCACACAACCACTTCCTCCTCTATTCTCACATACGCTTGACAGTCCGTGCTGGTCTGCTTACGTCATGCAGTTTAGCAGTTCGGTGAAAGAGACTCATAAAATGGGCAGTAGATATAAAAAGAATAAGTACTAGGATTTATTCAACTAAAACCTTTCGTGATGAAGACCCAGCATGGCCGGCAGTCTGTTGACTGACACAAATAAAAGAAGATAAAAGAAGATTACTGCTCTATGATATATTATCATATTTACACTACTTATATGTGTGTGTATACACATATACATACATATATATATATATATATATATATATATATATATATATATATATATTATATATATATATATATATACATATATACTATATATATATAATATATATATATATAATATATATTATATTACTAGTATTATATATGGGTGCAGTGAATAAATTGTCCTCTAAATTACGCAAAAGTGAAAATAACATTGACATCTCATTTTAACAGATATATTTACCCAAAATTATGTAAAAAATATCTTGAAATACTAAAGAGTAAATTTATTTAATAAAATCTCCATTTGCTTCAACCATGGCCTCCAAACCACTTCGGAATCTCTTACAACTCTTCTGGACAGTCTCATTGTTTAAGTTGGTGAATGCTGCCATAATCCTTCCCTTCAGTTTATCTTTGGTGTTACAAGGAGTTTTGTTGGTCTCTCACTCAACTGCACCCCACACATAATAATCAAGAGGGTTCCAGTCTGGGGAGTTAAGTGACCAGATGTTAGGGGTGATGTAGTCGCAGAAATTGTCTGACAACCATGACTGGGTTCTCCTGCTTGTGTACCATGGTGCAGAGTCCTGTTGCCAGATCCAGGGTCTTTCAGCCGCCACCCTCTTGACCCATAGCAACACTACTCCTCCAAGCACTTGATGTTGGCATCCATGTTGAGTGGGAAGATGAATGGAATCATAATGTCGCCATCAATAGTGATCACTCTAAACACCATGATGCTGACTAGATGTTTGATTTTTATCACACTCGGTACATGTCCTCAGATTACATTATCCTCAGATTGACACCCAAACACTTTGAAATGTTTATATTGCAGCTTCCGGTGCAAATGCCAAGCAGTACAGTATGTCGTTTCCAAATATGTGGCAGAGTGAATTGCGTCATGGTGCTGTTTTTCTAACAGACGATACGCAATTAACCCTACTATACTGTGTAGTCGACAAGATTTAAAAACAAACAATGCGCGAAATCAAAAGTATAAATGGCGACAATTTACCCATCGCACCCTGTATATGATATATATATATATATATATATATATATATATATATATATATATATATATATATATATATACACTTATTCATACACCACGCGCATACACGAAGGCACACTCACTCACACATACTGTATATCAGAAAATATATGTCTGTTGTCCTCCACCGTGAGCATGGCATTGTCTTCAGCATTGCAAGAACTTCTCTTGTGACAGAGTTATTGCCAATGAGTGTGGATGTATAAGAAACCACTAGTAGGAACTGGGGAGGTAATAAGGCCGAGCCAAATGCTGAGGAAATACAGAAAAATATGATTAATATCTCAAATATTTCTCACAATTCTTCAGATCAGTTCTTGCGCATTCCCCTCCAAACCACCCACCTTACTATTATTACCTGTCACACAAAATATTATATTCAATGGCTACACACCGCACCACGTTCATCACACACACCACCCCGCCTTCAAAATATTCCACGTAGTTCAGAAAACAGGGAGAAAAACAAACAAAAAGAGCTGCATTATAATTACGAGATATTATTATTACATCATCTCACCAAAGTCAGCATGGCATTCATTAGGACGGCAAAACATCAAAGAACTACTTGTCGATTGTTTCGAATCAGTGAAGTTGATGATGGAGGAGGGATTCGGTGGAATGATAAAGCAGTATGCGGGAAGAGGTGAATATAGGTGTGTGTGTGTGCGTATACATATATGTCTGTGTGTGTGTGTGTGAATGAATGCATATTTGTATTCATGCATACAGTATGTGTGTAGATATATATATAGTGTAAATGCATAGATATGCGCATATACACATACATATGTATATATATATATGGATATATATACATATGTATATGTATATATAAATCAATGTATGCATATTATATATATATATATATATATATATATATATATATATATACATACACACACATATATATGTGTGTATATATATTAGTGTATAGATAGACAGATAGACAGACAGACAGACAGACAGAC
>NC_042998.1:148399831-148411370 GCF_006345805.1 Octopus sinensis | reverse complement strand
CTCTGCCTCTCTTTCTATATATATATAGAGAGAGATAGAGAGGAAGAGAGAGAGACTACGCCATCCCTACGCACGCACACAAACATATACTTACTAACATATAAATACATATATATATATATATATATCTATCTATATATATATATATATATATATATATATATAATATATATATATATATGTATGTATGTATGTAGTATGTATGTATACTTTTGTCTGTTATGCATATATAAATATGTTCACATATAATAAGTAGATATAATCTATAATCTACATATATGTGTATGTAGGTATATATTAAATATATATATATATACATATATGTGTATGTATGTATATATGTATATATGTGTGTGTACATATACATATATCTATATATGTATACATTTATGTGAATATGTATGCATGAATATATATATATATATATATATATTATGTGTGTGTGTGTGTGTGTGTGTGTGTGTATGTATATATAAATGCATGCATATGCATACATATACATACACTTATATATTTATATACATATACATTGCAGACATATATACATGATACTTTTTGTAACATTTCTAATGTTTAACGGTGCTGATTGTAATATTATGTCTTTTAGCTCATAAGTCTGTTTTAGAATTTTCTCTGCGACAAAATATTGTCTACCACTGATACACATTTATGTATACATTATAAATGTTAAACACATGGCTATCCTAATCTAGCGTTGTTTTCCGTGCGTAGGTTGAATTATATACATACACACACACAAACACACACACACACGCACATACACACACACACACATATATATATATATGAATGAATATACATGTGTGTATGTGTGTTCCTGCGTTTGTGTGCTTGTACGTGTGTGTGTGTGTGTGTGTGTGAATCTGTGTATGTGTATGTGTGTCTGTATTAATATGTAATATTTATGTATACAGTGCAGTACTTTAAACCCATTTCTGCCGATTTTATCAATCTGTTTTCGGCACACGTGACTTTGGTAAAACCTGTATCATCATTTATCAGAAGGGTTCGCAGTAAATTAAAAGTAAGTGACTAAGTTCTCAAGATTATTTTCAAAAACGTCCAGGAATTAAAAAGAGACAGTAAAAGAGTAAGATACTGCAATATAAAGGCCGAGGAACATTGTTCGACTTGTCCTTCTTCCATTTATAGATGGGCACCGATAAGAAATTTGTTCTATCTGAAAAGTGAGTGTAGCTCCACGTAAGTCATCAATTTTTGTTTTTTCATAACTGGTAACAAGGAAGAAGAAAAAAAATAAAGAAGAAAAAGAAAACGGGGAAAGAACACTTACTCAAAAATTTCGTATAAATGTGATGGAGTGCTCCAGTCATTTTATGCATTGTTCCAGGGTGTGACATTAGTCATTCATAAATATATTTATATCCGTGTTCTGAGAACGTGTACTTTCAGGCGTTCTTCAAATTTACAGGCGTTTGATGTAAAACGTTCGGTAAGTTCCGTCGAACTGATATTATACCTGACGTTGTACCTATGGCCATTGGATTTTTCATTTAATTATTCTGTTGCACAGCTAACATAAATCAAGTTGGGTTTAATGCCAATTAATCACTAAAGGAATTCGGTCATTAATTTTACTTTGATAGCTAAAATTAGGCATAAAAATTTGATTCCGAAAACTGCCGCAAGAGGAGTAATGACAGAACTCCGTCACACTGGCACAAAATTTTTGAGAATGTGTTCTCTTTCCTGTTTTCTCTATTGTCCTTCTTTCTTGTTTTTCTTTCCATATTCTTTGTTACTTATTTTAAAAAAAGCGAAACGCAAAATATTTCAGTTTAAATTTTGAACTTATGAATTTCTATGCATTTTAATTTTTTTTTTTTTATATTGAACCCGAGGAAGGCAGACACACCCTCGAAAGATTGTCCAATTCCTAAAATAGTCAATCTCAATTTATTACAAATCATATCGCGCTCTACACATTGTGTATTTACCTTCAATCTTCGTAAATTATCATTATTGTTATTATTATATTCGCCCACCGTACAAAATGCTTTGCGGTATTTCGTCCGTCCTTACGTTCTGAGTTTCAAATTCTGAAAAATTATGCTTTTCAGTCATATCGGGATCAATAAAATGCGTATTAGTGGAGCAGTGGGATCCATGCAATCAACTGATTCCCTCCCTCACAAGCTGCAGGCCTTGTGCCAAAATTTGAAATCATTATCATTATCATTATTCAGGCTGCGAGCTGGCAGAATCGTTAGCATGCCGAGAAAATGCTTATCAGCATTCCGTCAGTCTTTATGTTCTGGGTTCGAATTCGTCGAGGTCAGTTTTGGTTTTCATCTTTTCAGGGTCGATAGAATAAGTGCGTGTGCATGTGTGTGTGTATTTGTGTGTAATCGTTGTGTGCATGTTTCAACATGATCGATGTAATCAACTAGCCCCCTCCTCAAAAATTCCAGTCCCTGTGCCTATAGTAGAAAAGACTATTATTATTACACGCACATATATATGCATACATGTATACACAGGCACACACACGTACATACACACAAACACATGAAAATGTATCTACATATCCATATGTATGTATGTATAAATATATATATTTCGATTGTAAATATTTATATTTACACTTGGTGTAGGATTACTTTGGTATCAAAATATTCACAAAAAACAAATCATATTTTTAATCGGAAAACAATTTACCCAACATGCACACAACGATTACACAAACACACACACACACACACACACACACATGCACGCACACACACAAACACACACATACACACATATACACAGAAATCCACATGTGAGTCAGTTTGTTCATTACATCTACGCATATTGTTTTAAGTGTATATTTTGTTTATTCATTGAGTTTTGTAACGGTGTTTTATTTCAAACGTGTTTATTTATATATATATATATGCTAACCATTCCCCAAACATTTAAACATACTTTAGAATAATACTATAATGCAACTTTTCGAATATTTAAGTAAACAAACATAAACAGTAACGACACGTAATATCCAGGGGGTTCCGCAATGAATTTCCAGATTTTCAAAAAGAGTAATATATATATAAATAAATATATATATATATATATATATATATATCTGTGTGTTGTGTGTGTGTGTGTGTGTGGTGTGTGTGTGTGCGTGTGTGGTGTGTACTCTCTCTCTCGATATATATATATATATGTAACTATATGCATGCGGATATGTGTATGTGATGTATGTGTGTATGTATATATGTATATATATGTGTGAGTGTGTGTGTATGTATAGATATAGATATATATATATATATATATATATATATATATATATGTACACACGCATACATACATACATACATACATCACGTACATATACGTAGAAATGTATAAATATACACAAACACATATATAAACATAGATACAAATACACTCACACAAATGCATGTGTGTGTGTGTTCATATAGTGCATAAGAGTGGATATATAAATATTGGTTTCAAATTTTGGCACAGGACTAGCAATTTCGGCAGAGAAGCTAAATCGGTTAGATCGACTCCAATGTCCAACTGGAAAGATGTAAGGCAAAGATGTAAGGCAAAGATATAAGGCAAAGTCGACTTCGGCGGAATTTGAACTCAAAACGTAAAGCCGGACGAAACGCTGCAAAGCATTTCGCTTGTGTACTAACGATTCTGCCTGCTCGCCGCCTTTCGATATATAAGTATTAAAAAGAAAAGGTTGACGGTGACTTCGAAATTTCGGTTTGCTCTCATTGATTAGAGTGTCAAGCCGAAACATCGGAACTTTTTCCTAGTAAAAATTAACATGTACTCTAGTAATATAAACAGACAGACAGATAGATAGATAGATAGATAGATAGATAGATAGATAGATAGATAGATAGATAGATAGATAGATAGATAGATAGATAGATAGATAGATAGATAGATAGATAGACTATTTATTATGCACAGTATTTAAATAAGTGCTACTAATAGTTCCACGTCGTGAAAATACGATAATTCGATTTTTTTATATAACGTGCTTTGTGTCTGCAAGCAACCTTTCAGACTCGGCGCATATGGGTAGTCCTATTTAAAACCCAGGCTGCTGATCTATGGGAAAACTCGGTAAAAATACGAGGAGGTTGATGCAAAAAGTGGAATGAGGAAACAAAGAGTAAATAAAACTCTCTGTCTGCTCTTTTTCCTTCCCTCATCTGTGACTTGAAGAATGGTTTTGGACAAGGAGATGTGGCGGGATATACGACCGACTAGGCAAGCTTCCGTCTTTTTATCTGAACAAGGAGTGGTTCCTGCTTAACAACGTATCTGTTCGGTTAGTGCTCTGCTCGCTTTGTGCTCTGTTCGCTTTGTGTTCTGTGTACAGGATGAATGACAGTTTCTGAAGCACCAGTGCTCAAATTCCTGAATTCTTCACAAGTCAGCTGTAAGAGTTCAGCTCTCAATCCCATACAGAAGGATCGAAGTCACCAGGGTCTTGTTGGAAAAGATAATGGAATTTTTTTCAATATGTAATTCAGCTTCGTCATGGCAGCAGAGGCTAAACTGAGCTTTGCTGTTATCTCCTTTTGAGATCTGCCGTATTAGGTCAAAGTGGATTCTAGGTACTTGAAGGTGTCTTCTTCATTAGGTCTCTCTCAGTTTAACATGATATCGGTTCCTGGGTTTTGGCTGTTACTATTAAATAGGATCTTGCTCTTTCCTGGGATGACATGTATCGCGTATGCTCCTGATACGGGTATAAGCCACTGTAATTCTGCTTTTCTGTTCAAAGAAGAGCAACAGCAACGTTGCTGATGAAACTCTCAAGCTTCTAACGAGAAAATAAAGAAACAATGAACATACCTTAATACATACATATACATATGTGTATGTATGTATGTATGTATGTATGTATGTATGTATGTATGTTTGTATGTATGTATGTATATTAAAACGGAAAATGGGCGTCTCTCTCTCTGCCTGTTTGTCTGTATGTGTGCGTCACTAAAACTCGAGAACTACCCAACCGATTTCATTCAAATTATACACATGCCTTACTTAGGATCCATGTAGTGTCATGGCCAAAAGGATTTTCAACTTCTTGCCTAATGCGAGCGCGGAGCAATCTCTTATCTCTTACACTATTTCAGTATTACGCGTCACTATTAATACTGAAACTATTATCTCACATAAATATCTCACATACATACATGCATACACACACGCGCGCATATATATATATATATACCAATAATATATATACCAATTCACCAATAATATTTTAATTTCAATTATCCGCACCAACGCACGGTTGCAACACCATATGGTTGTACCTCCAACCGTGCTGTCTTCTGCTGTGATTTTTGCTACCAAGGTATCGGTTAAACTTTTGATTAATCTGCTACAAGATTATTCATCTTTCTATTTCACATAATTATATATATATATATATATATATAATATATATATATATATATATATATATATATATATATATGTATATATATATCTGTGCATATGTATGTATATATATGTCTATATATATATATATAAATGTATACTTATAGGTGTATATGTATACATGTTTATGTATAGATGTATATGATGTATATGTATATGTATGGATAAACTGCATTATTATTACTATTATTTATTTATTTTCCTGTACATTCCTGGCGATCGATAAGGGGTCAAGGATTTCATGAAGGTGCCGGTGGTCTAAAAAGTTTGGGACCCTGTTCTCGAGTATAAAACTTAAAACATGCTGTTGAATAGATACATATATTGCCAGTCTACTCTGAGTTTCGCCCTTGGCTTCTCAAGTTTATCAATATGTATATTTATGATCTACAAGGAAGCTACCATTCTGAATTGTCAATAATAATCAATTCATTGATTTCTGTATGCTACTGCTATTTATTTTTCTTTCTACTGATCATGGGTAGAGTATATTACCAACAATCTGATTTTTTCCCGTGTTCATATATATATATATACATATATATCAACATAGCCGTAATGCTCACCTGACGTTGGAAGGTAGTGACAAATGGGTTGACATATTCCGTGTTATGCAACAAACTATTAGATTGTGAGATAAATCCGTTCATTTTTTTTTCTGTTTTCTGCTTCTGTTTTGTTTTAGTCATTAGTTTTCCCTAACAGTTTTGATAAATCAGATTGATATAGTCTACTTCACTGTTCACAATTTCTTGCCAATGATCCACTAGCTTGTCAATGCCTTGGCAGTAGAAACCATCCGGTCTAGACTCGAAAAATTTATCAAACCATGTTTTCAGTTCATCTTTTGTTGAACGAAACACCTCACAGATTGTTGGGGAGTGAGTGGAAATGGTGATATTCTGAATGTGCTACATCATGAGAATACGGTAGTTGTGGTAGACGCTCAACCAATCTCTAGACTAGCAATTTTGGTTAAATTAGCGACATTGAGGATGGTGTTTGTCTCTTTCGTTCAGTTCATGTGGAACTCATACACCAAGTTTTCTGACCTTAATGATCGAGTGAAGGTGACAGCTGATGGTATCATGAAAGCTTCCCATCTGCTGGACCAATTCTCCAGTGCATCAGTGCAAATCCTCATGGATGAGCTCGTTCAGTCGATCCTCTTCGAACTGACCAGGTTGGTTGGATCGTGGAGAGTCTGCGAGATGGAATTTTCCAGTTCTTGAAGCGTGTAAACCATTTCTGTGCAGTTCTTCCAGTAATAGTGCATTCAGCGCACATAAAACAAGTATCTCGAGCGACTTTGGCAGCTTTGGAACTTTGAATGAAAGCAGGGAGAAGCAAATGCGGAAAATGTCCATTTTATTAACTTTGCACTTCATTTTCACACATCTGTAAAGAGATCAAATTTATTCAGTTTCAAAAACGATATTTTTGTGTTAATTCAAATAAAATTAGCAAAAAGAAAACCAGTTTATCTTACAACCCAATAATTCAGTAAAACGCAAACTTATACAGGAGAGGCTGAAACTATCACCTTGTTGAGGGACAACAGACTGAGGGTTTAACACCTTACTGTTGTTGTTGTTGTTGTTTAAGCTCAAGGTTAGTCATAACTGGGGCATTACTAATAATCAAAATTCAGAAGACTTATCTCTCGTCAATATATCTATATACACATACACACACACACACACACACACACACATATATATATATATATATATATATATATATATATATATGATATACACAGGCTTATACATACTAGCGTGTATGTACACACACATAAATGTGTGTGCACGTACAGATATATATATATATGAATATGTATATGTATATATATATGTGGGTGTGTGATATATATATATATATAATATATATAATATTATATATATATATATATATATATATATATATATATTATATATAATATATATATATATAAAGATAGTTACTAATCTACACAAGTACTGAATTAATACATGAAGTTGAAAAGGCATAGAAAGTAATATAATTGATGTATTTGTATTAAAATTAATACGCTTCACATGTTTCACATTATATGATTTTCAAATGTATAAGTATTGAGGAAACTGGAGTTGTGTCGCCAACTGTACCGTCTCTAGGAACGATAAAAGTATGTGACGCACTTTCTGGAAACATATTTTGAACTTCATATAAATGTGAAACCGGTTAAGCATATTAATTTTAGTATAAATATCCTATATACATTTTCAACCTGAATTATCCCTCATATGTGTGCGTGTGTGTACGACGAACTGCTGTAGTTTCCGTTTGTCAAATTCCATTCATAAGGTTTTGGTCAATATAAAGTTATACAAAAAAATCACCCTGCACTATATGGTTTCGAAGTTAGATTCTTTACCTCACAGCCACATCTGATCCTATATGTATCTAAGTGAAAAATATACTGACTATTCATATTCCATAGAATATTAGCTGCCATTTGGACTTTTTCACGGAACAATGGTTCGATTTAAATTAGCAGCAGGCCAGCGTGCAGGTAACTTCCATTGGCTGTGAAAATTTTTCCCAACATTCTGTACCATCATCACGTGGTGGATTATACACATTATTCCGAAACTGCTGATTTTTACCACATTCTCCAAGTCTCTGTTTGTTAAGTATCATATGTCTACTTATCATTCATTACACAAACACATAAACGTACGCGCGCACACACACGCACAAACACATACATACACAAACACTCATACAAACAAAAATAGGCACAAATATACACACGCACATATATATATATATATGATTTGCGGTTGCATATATATATAAGCATAAGCATGTATATATATGTGTGTGTGTATATATATATATGCATACATACATATACATACATGCATATATGTATAAATATATATGAACATACATATAATTATTCCTATACGTATACACGAATGCTATATACGCACACACACGCATACACATGCTTGCATATGAAAATAGATAGATAGATATTCGAGTTTATATCTATATATATATACATATATATGTATATGTATATATATATAACATATATAATATATATGTATATATATATATATATTATAAATATATATATATTATATATAATATATATATATATATATCATACGCAACACATATATATAATATATATATAGATAGATAGATAGATAGATAGAGATAGATAGATAGATAAACAGATAGACAGACAGATAGATATCCGTGTTCATATATATCTATGTATTTGTGTCTGTGTACAAATGTATGTAAATTTTCAAACAGGTACACAGACACACACACACACACACGTACGCACATGCATGCATACGCACTCATATGCACACATGCACGAATACACATATACACATATATACATATATATAATACACTTATACACACATATAGACATGTTTTGTCGATAAGGTTGTGTGCTACATCGAAGAAGAATCGTTCTTAATATTGAGCTACTAGTGTATTCTCTATATCTCGGTATATGTAAGGTTGTGGCTTGTGTTCTGTATATGCAACGATAGTTGCTTGTTCTATTTATTTACATTCAGTGCTAAGCAACTTTCTCCAGAGACTGAGCTGGCATCGGATGTCTGTTTCTCGGCATGATTTCCCGTGTCTCAATGAATTTCCGAGATATCCAATTTCTTCAATATACGCATGAACGTCTTGCAGTGTATCTGAATAAGTCTTTGAATGTGTGTTAATGTTTGTGTGTGAGAGAGAGAGAGAGAGTGTATGTGTGGGTGTGTGTGTGTGAGTGTGTGTGTATGTGTCAGTGTGTACATTATGTACATTACATTAGATGCTATTCAATTGTACACACACACAATACACACACACATATACTCATACACACAGATGTATATATGGTTGCATTTTCAAGAACAAATTTTCTTGTGTGGTGTGTGTAACTATGTATGTGTACGTATATATATATATGTGTATTATATATATATATATAATATATATATATTATATAATATATATAATATGTATGTATGTATGTATGTATGTATGTATGTATGTATGTATGTATGTATGGTATGTGCGCGTTTGTATATATAGTATATATATCGTTTAGCATCTATCTATCAGTCTATATATATATATATATATAATATATATATATATATAAATACAAAGTACATACATACATACATACATACATACATACATACATACATACATACATACATATATAAGCGTTTGTATCGATGCATGTGCTTTTATGTCTATATAATTAATCGTGTTGGTTTTTATTTCCATGTGTGTATGCGTGTATATTTATGTATGTGTATGTGTGTATGTGCGTGCATGTGTGCATGTGTGTGTGTTGTGCGTGTTCCTTAGAAACTATTCAACTCTATATGTCTTTGTATGCATCCATGTGTGTGTGTGTATATATATATATAATTCTGTATATATGCGTTTGTATGTGAATGCATGTATTTTATGTGTGTTTGGTTTGAATTTATATGTGTGTGTTAGTGAGTGTCTGTTTATGTATATGCGTGTATGTGTGTCAGTATGTTCGCAATATGAGTGTACATGTCTATATACGTGGCCCAATTGATAAAACATCGCACTACGAACTCAAAGACTGTAAGTTCCTATCTGTTGCTGGTAATTCGTTATATCTGTGAGCGCCATCTGTTCTGCCTCGATTTATATTCATATTAAAATTCGGCAGTACAGTATCAGAATTTATCATCCGTTATTGATTTTATTGATATTATTGATATTATTACGGAGTTCATTCAAATTTCAATATTAGTTCGAAGACTTTGAATTTTTAATAGATTTGATGACAGCAGGTACACACTGGGGACAACATTCTTATAAGACTCTCATTTACTTTTGTCCAAACATATTACTATTTCAAATGTGATCGTCAGGATCGTCAGAGCGTTGAGCAAAATGCTTAGAATTATTTATTTAGTCTCTTTACATTACGGTGTTCTTTATTGTCCCAAAATTTCACTTAACAAACCTTACAAGAATTATGCCCCTTCTTTTCTTTTTCTCAGATTTATAAGATTCCATACAAAGAACTTTTCTCTATTAAATAGTTGGATAATCTCAGATGATTGAAGGTTTTCAACTTTATTACTTATATGAGACGCTGTCTCCGGTTAAGATGAATTGTCTTAATTGACTTTTATTAATTAGTTAAAATGACCATGGATATTTCTTTGTATGATAAAAACACTGAACTGGATGAGTTTATAACTGTATAAAACAATATGGACGACGGGGTGTCTTTTGAGATTCTTATTCAAATGAAAATTGTCTTCTATGGTGCAATGATAACAGTAAAAACCAGAATATAAAACAGGGTTGGCGTGTAAGACATACGAAATAGACATGGTTGTGCAACTGAGTAATTTACTTCGTGACAGCACGTAGTTCCAGGACTGAAGCCATTGTGTGTTACCTTAGGCAAGTCTTTCAACATAGTTTCAGGTTGAAGAATACTTTGACAATGGATTTTTTTTTGTAGGCAGAAATTGTGCGGATACGTATACTCGCACATTATATGTGTGCGCGTGCATGCGTGTTTGTATGTATGTGTGAGTGTGTGTGTATGTTGTGTGTGTGTGTGTTTGTGTGTGTGTGTGTGTGTGTGTGAGCGTTTGTGTGTGTGTATAAACATTCTCTTCTAAATATTTAAAATCTTCCTGTAAGGAAGGAGTTGGTTTCTAACAAAGATCGTTAAAATGAAGCTAACAAAACGATGTCACATCCTAAATAAGAAAATGTCTTGCTTATAGTTACTGTTCGCTTGCAGATTATATTTGTAATGAATATGTTACAACTGTAATGTGTGTTTAAAAAATATCTAATTCTAAATCGGCAGATTGAGTTTCAAATGAGGTAACTCTATTGGGTAATCGTCCATTCATCAATTTCAAGGTTAATATTAAGAATATAATCAGATTTTAAACACATTTTTTCAAAGAATGCTTATGACACAAGCGGAAATGGGAACAACTGCCTTTTCGTGCAAAGCAGTTCACATGACATGTGGAGAAAATGTAGAAGTTGTGCATAAAGAAAATAA
>NC_042998.1:148392331-148394831 GCF_006345805.1 Octopus sinensis | reverse complement strand
TTTCGAAATACAAATAATTACAACCCCACCCCACTCTTGTCTCCCAATAACTTTCATATATTCTTTCTCCCACTTATCCACCCTCACTATATCTGCGTATTAAGCCAACAATCTTTTTCTCCCCCTTTAATTCTTTATTCGTCAGTTACAATTTTCTATCCGTATTTTCACTTGCTACCTGAAATATTCCTCTCTCTTTATATTTCTACTCCCTCCCCTCCTACTCTCTCCACCCGTAAACGTACAGATGCATACGCCTACATTCACCTTCACCTCTTCATTCCGCTTTTTGTTTCTTTTACCAATTTACGCCTACTCCCCACCCTACCTTGCTTTATCTATAAATATTTTTTTCCACCCACGATCAAAAATATTTCCCCACTCTCTCCCCTGCAATTTCTCTTCTCTTCAAATGCCCTATCTCACAACTGAATTCTGTGATTAAGCTAAAACTATTATATTATCTATCACCGACCCGTCCAATTTCTCCTTTCATTCCCCTATATTTTATTTTATTTTATTTATTCGTTTTTTTCTCTTCTTTCTTCCCTTCTTTTATTTCTTATTTCCCCCCTCATTTATATATCCCTCACGCACATTCTGATTGAATCTTTGCGTCAACATGTACCTCCTTGCGACAATGTAGCCTTTAATCTAATCAAGATATATTTAGCCAAATGAGCAGCCGGCGATTTACATCTCACTTGGATTTTACCACTTTTGAGGTTCCACTCGCTATGAAATATATGTAGACCGGATTTCCTATACTCCATTTCGTAACTCTTGTGCTCTTTTTCGCACACACGGCAACTCTGTTTGCTTACCAAGGAATATAAAAACCTTTTTTCAGCTCATCTAAAAGAGAAAAAAATCCGCAACCTCCGTCTCAATAAACCACTATTATTCCTGAAAGTTGTTTTTTCATATTCACTCTGAATTGCTCGAAGCTAACTTTCTTCCTACACTTCGATCCCTAGATCTTATATTTATATGTGCATATATATATATATATATATATATATATATATATATATATATATATATATATATATATATATATATAAACCAGATCTTTATTATTGAATCCTTAAAATTTATACTTCAGAACAATTATTTCCTATTTGATGACACATACTATCGTCAGTAATGTGGAATTGCGATGGGAACGAAAGGAGCTCCTGTTCTTGCGAACCTAATAATGTGTTATTTTGAATTCACCTCATATGAAGTATCACTTCAGAAATATGGTTACCCATTTTACCTCTACATAAGAGAAAATTGGAAGTGATACCTGGATGACTGCTTTATCATCTGGAAGGAGAACATCGACAAACTTTTGGATTTCAAAACAACACTAAATAACATAAATAGTAACATTCAATTCACAATGGAATATAACAAAGAACAACTACCATTTTTAGACATCATGATAAAAAAAAGTTAACAATGAAATCATAACTGATATTTATTATAAACCAACTGATTCAAAACAATATCTTCTTTTTAACTCATGCCACCCGAAACACATAAAAATAAACATCCCTTTTAACTTAGCAAAAAGGATCTGCACAATAGTGTCTGATAGAACAACTCGGGACCTTCGTCTTCAAGACATCAAAACAACACTTATTGAAAGACAATATCCACCCTCTCTTATCGACGTGGGGATTAAACGTGCCAAACAATTAGACACAAAAACACTAAGAACAAAAAACATAGCACCACACATCAAACCAAAACATTACTTTTTATATCAACACACAACCCCAGAAACAGTGAGGCATTCAACACTATTGTGCAAACTCTCCTTTTACTAACTAGAGATCCAAAAATGAACGACATCCTGAAAACACACAAACTCATCAAATGCAAAAAACAAGACAAATCGCTAAAGAGACTACTAACAAATGCGAAGCTTTACAATCAACCACGAAACCAACGGTTCAAAAATGTGGACGCCCAAATTGTGGAACCTGCCCCAACCTGCTTGAAGGCTCGGATTTCCTTTTCAAACAAGGACAGAGGTTCAAAATTAAAACTAGTTTCACCTGTGCCTCTGAGAACCTAATCTATGTAATAACCTGCTCGGGTTGCGGTCATCAGTACATTGGACAAACGAGTATAACCTTGAGAAAGAGAATCACTCTACATATGGAGCAAATCCGCTTCCCGCAATACAGACAAATTTCTCTCAGTGAACACATAGAAAAATGTGCAGGTAACATCAAACCAAATTTCACAGTCTTCCCTTTCTACCAGTGCAAAGACGCAATCTCTCAACTAGAACGTTTAAATAAAGAAACTGTTTTCATTGAAAAATACAAAACACGTCTTACTATGCACGCATAACCAACTTTTATATTTTTACATATTCCATTCATGATTACATCACTGTACATAAATCCCCTACTAAACAAGGTTTTTAAAACCTGTCTCTGTTCTGTACACATATTTAATCCCCACCCAATACCGAAAGCTGAACTGGTATCTCCCTTACACA
>NC_042998.1:148332331-148389831 GCF_006345805.1 Octopus sinensis | reverse complement strand
TGGATGAAATCATTGCTGATATCACGAACGAATGCCCTAGACTCGCCCGAAACCATTACAAGTTGTAGCGACAAGATCAGGTAGCGAAAGTGCCACATTGGAAACTGCGCGAAAAGTGGATTCTTGGGAGAGGCAAGTCGTGGTATGAGAACAAACCATAGAGAGTGGCGGAGTCGGAGACTAGCAAAATCCTCTCGGATTTCCCGATCCAAACAAATCAGGTGTACTTTCTTTCTTAAATGCACGAAATCTCAATGTGACATACGCAAGACGTTGAAACCAGCACCAGGAACCCTGGATAAACACACCAGACACACCGATTACACATCAAGTACGTAAACTGAATAATTACTTATGTATGCAACTGTCTGTACATCCATGTGCACATGCTGATATTTACAAGCAACATATATAACACCTACACGACACACACGTACACACAGAAAATAAAAGAAAAAACACGTGTCACGAGCGATGCCGAACAAAACAAAAACAACCGAATATAAAAGGAGCAAATTAGTCACTCAGTTTAAAACATCACTAAACAGTCATGCTCGGAATCATGACAGCGGTGTCATGTCAAAAAGTCAACCCTGACTCTCCTATTGTCACCGTCGATGCTTCAATGACAAGCCAAAATTCATGCTGAATCTGTCATCACCCGGGACAAGGACCGCGTTACCCAGTGGAGAACCAGACTGGGTTCGAAAAGTCAGCTGCTGGAACAAACTCTTTAAAAAAATCAACTACCAGGTGACCAGAACCAGGATAACCTTAGACCTGTAGTAACACCACCAAAGACACCACCTGAAACAAAATGCATGAAATGGACAGGAGAGGATTACAGGGATGTGCTGAAAGCTCTCTATACAGCCCAACAAAAGTCAAACAATAATTTCATTGTACAAACGTACACGTCATGGAGAAACTTAGTAGGCAACAAAGTATGCAGATATATAGACGCAAATAAATTAAGTAATGTACGTAAAGACATCATTAAGAACAAAAGGTTAACTAACGCTGAAATTAACCAAATTAGGACACAATTATCTCATGGTAGACCAAAGAAAACAGCAACAATGCAGATGAAATAGGCAACGGATGCACAGAACACAGTGTACGAACAGTACATCCCAACGAGGAAGCTGAAGAAAGAATAGCGATGAAAAGATATGCGGAAAAAGAGGAGGAAGTAGACCTACCTCAAGAACACCAGAATAGATATGACAGAATTTGAGGTGAATAATAAAGAGAGCATGTATTATTTGTCGATGAACTTGCTTAGAGGAGTAAATGTTAAGACGAAACAAGCTAGAAAAATCAAACGAATATATAAAATCAAAGATTTTATAAACCTCCTTGCAATGAAGGACAACAGTGAAACAACGAATACAACTAAAAACTCAACAGCTCAGAAAATATGACAAAAGAAGGTATTCAAGACGGAAGCAAAAACATTTTATAGGAAAAATGGCAAAAGTAAGATAGAAGCAAAGGAGCCACCTAAGACTGAGGAAATGCAAGAGTTCTGAAAGAAGATATGGAGCAACAAAAAAGAACATAATGCTGAAGCTCACTTGAGAGAACGTGAGAAAGTGAGGCAGGATGAAGTTGAGCAGAAATATGAGGCAATGAGAGTAGAAGAGCTAAGATATGTTCTTAGAAAGTCTCACAAATGGAAAACTCCAGGACTGGACCGGGTTCCTAACTTCTGGCTGAATTGTTTGACAGAAGTACACCAACATTTTGCTACATCCTTGACTGATGTCATCCAGAACCCAGAATAAATACCTGCCTGACTGATCGAAGCAACAACATACCTTCTACCAAAAACTGGAGATATGAAAAATTCAAAGAACTACCAACAAATAACATGTCTCAACACCACCTACAAGATTATCACATCGATACTAATAGAAAGAATATACACTTTCCTTGAACAGGATTCTATCCTTCCGCAAGGTCAAAAAGGTTGTAAAAGGAATTCTTATGGATGCAAAGACCAATTACTTTTAAATAAAATGATTGTAGAGAATTGCCGGAGCAAAAAGAAGAACCTGGATGTGGCATGGATAGACTACAGGAAAGCGTTTGATCATGTCCTATACAAGGCCCTTTTCTTTTTTCTTTTTTGTGTGTTCTCTGTTTTATTCTGGCTTATATATCTTGCATTAGATGAGGTAAGTCCTTTATTTTCATGTTTGATCATGTCCTACTCAAGGCCCTTGAGATATATAAGATTTCTCTTGTCATCTCCAAATTCTTATAAGGTAGCATGGCCAAGTGGAATACACATTTCCCTCTACACTATATTAATGGGAAGAGCCAATCTAGCAACATCAACATCGAACGAGGCATCTTTCAAGGTGACTACCTCTCCCCATTACTCTTTTGCATGGCACTGATACCACCCTGAGTAACACCAGCAATGAGCTCAAAATGTATAATATTATAGTAAATCGTGTTTTATATGGACGATCTGAAGCTGTTTGCTAAAAATGACGAAAAGCTACTAGTTGTTCTTTGTTCTTTGTTCTTAACAGCATTTACCCGGGGTGGGTTGAGCTGGCTTCATTCATCCTCAATACTGCATCTCTCACAAACGCCGACCAGACCTGGCGATTTGAGGCTAACGACCGCGTCATTTCCAACAATTCTTTATTCCAGCGGCGAACGCCGTAGACATGGGGGCCTAGGTTGGGTTCCAGATCAGCCTTGATTGCCATCAGCCAAGTTTTCCGGTGTCCACCACATCGCTTTCGCCAACCCTAAAGGGGAGCTGGGGCAATTGCTTCGTAGATGAATTCTCCTGGTTGACGACAGAGAGCATGACTCAGCCAACGCTGGATGACTTGTCGGAGGGAGGTGATTCTGCACTGGTGTTGCACCGAATTGTTGGAGTCAAAATGATACCATCGGACACGAAGGATGCGGCGTAGACAGAGGTGATCGAAGGATTCTAGTCGCTTAATATCTTCCACCCTCATTGGCCATGACTTGCTGCCGTAAAGGAGAATCGTTCGCACTAGTGCTTGGTAGATCCGTACTTTGGTGGTGTGTCGGATCTCAGATCTTGACCAGAGTCGTGCACTGAGTCGGTTGAAGGCTTGGCGAGCGAGGTCGATTCGTGTTTTAATGTCAGCCTCACCTTGACCTGTAGCTGTAATGATGGCGCCAAGGTATTTGAAACTCTCAACCTCATCAAGAATATCACCATTGAGGACAATGGGTGTTTTGTCTGGTGGGGAAGATTCGGCTGTGAGGATTTTGGTCTTCGAGGCATTGACTTTCATACCAATCTGTGATACAACACGCTGGAGCTTATTGATAGGAAACTGGACGTCAGCAAATGTTTCGCCAAGTATCGCTATGTCATCTGCGTAGTCTAGATCCTTGACGGAAAAGTTGTGACCAACAGTGATACCGGGGAACTCCCTTAATGCATTTGTGGTGATCCAGTCGATGGCGTAATTGAAAAGAGTTGGCGAAAGAACACATCCTTGCCGAACGCCAGACCGTATATCGAAGGGTTCCGACACTTCACCATACACGCGTACGCGGGGTCTTGCTGAGCGGTAATAAGTTTTGATAATATTGAGAAGTTTAGGTGGGATACCATCTGCCTGCATGACCTTCCAGAGGGTGTCACGATCGACGGAGTCGAAATGCAGCCGCAAAATCAACAAAGCAGATGACTGTTTTTTGATGAAAGCACAAACAGTGTTCGAGGATTCGTCTTAGGGTGAAGATTTGATCGGTGCAGCCTCGATTTCGACGGAAACCACACTGGTTTGGTCTTGTTCTAGAGTCACGTTCTGAGTGGAATCGTCTCAGAAGAATAGATGCAAATATTTTGGCAGAAACGTCAATCAGACTGATGCCACGGTAGTTGCTGCAGCAGCGTTTATCGCCTTTCTTAAAGAAAGATAACAGTGCTGCGTCGCTCCAGTCTTGGGAGAGGGTTTCCGTATCCCAAACCCGGGTCATAACTTGATGAATCGCGGGCCCAAGTATATTTGCACTATGCTTGAGGATCTCAGCAGGAATGTTATCTTCGCCGGCAGCTTTGTTATTTTTGAGCTTTCTGATAACAACAAGGACCTCTTCAAGCGTAGAGGGAGCTGTTTGGAAGTTATACAAGGTTGGGGTCGCGTCGATCGCAGGAGCAGATAAGGGAGGCTGATGGTCATGGTTCAGCAGATTGGCGAAATGGTCTCTCCAGCGGATGATGCGCTCAGTGAGATTGGTGATGTGATCGCCATTCTGGTCCAAAATAGTTTCGTTACCACTCCAGCCTGTCTTTCTGCTCGATCGAAAGAGGCTGTAGAGTCCCCAGTAGATGCGGCGCATTCCATGTCTTCAGCCACCGTCCTCCAGAATTTATTTCGATCAGCGCGGGCAGAACGGGCAGCTTCACGGCGCAGTTGTCTGAAGGTATCGGATTGGTTGCATCGAGCTTGTTTCGCTTTTTCAGCAATTTCGATTCTTCGGCCTGAGATCCAATCTTTGTCTTTTCGCTTAGTAGTGCCGAGTGTTGTGGACATCACGGATTGAAGATTGTGTTTGACCGTTTGCCAGACTTCATCTGAGTAAGCAGATTGAGGGACTTCGAGCCCGTTAAACCGATTTGTTAATTCAATACGGAATAAATGTTCGGTCTGGTTACTTTTTAGCTTCGAGATATCGTATCTTAAAGGCTTAGAACAAGACTTGACGGCCTTGAGATGAAGACGTAGTTTTGCCCGTCCTAATATATGATCGGAACCATGTTCGCTGCCGGTTTCTACGCCTCTGAACATTTGACAATCAAGGACGCTCGACGATCAGCAGCTTCTAACGAGAAAATGGTCAATCTGATTTGCTGCGACACCGTCATTGGAGTACCATGTAAGAAGATGTCGCCGTGGATGTTGAAAGCGCATGCTGGAAACAGTAAGATGATTTGCAACAGCGAAATTGACAAGTCTTTCACCATCGGCGCATTGATTGCCAATCGGAAACCGTCCCAGTATGTGGTCGTTAGTGGTGTTACTTGGTCCTGTGCGGGCATTCCAATCGCCTGCAACGATTAGAATGTCACTTGCGGGTATGCGACCAACAACTGCCTGTAAAACATCATAGAAGGAGTCCTTATCTTCATCAGAAGCGGTGAGAGTGGGAGCGTAGACAACAACGGCACTGATGTTGTTAGCTGAACATCTGAGGCGGATACGGGCTAGATGGGGGGGAGATAGGTTCCCAGGCAAGGAGTGACGCATTGGTGCGATCGCTGAGAGCGAAGGCAACTCCATGAAGGCCAGAGTTATCAGTTGGTCCACTGTGGTAGAGATGGTATGATGCGTCGTGTTGGGGTACTTTGATTCTGCGATAACCAGAATCAGGAAGTCTAACTTCAGAGAGGCATGCAATATCGATATTATATTTGGAGAGAGAGTGCATCGTTAGTGCCTTTGTTTCTTCATGCATCAGGGATCTGACGTTCCAAAAGCCAAAGAAATGCGTTCTTCCATGTCGCATTAGCATCCAAGTTCGCTAATTTAACACTCGCCTCACTGGGACAGCTAGCGCGTCGGCTCCCGCGGACGCCGTAGTAGCGTTTGTCATTGAAGAAGGTGCGATATACATGAGGAATATTTGAAGGATCTTGGGAATAGGAGGTTTGCTAGCGGTCTCCAGCCGCAAGTATATCCCTGTTGGGAGAACGTCTTGTTTGCCGTAGATTTTCCACAGACGCAGGGACAGGACGGGTTGAAGCCGCCGGTTGCCGGATCAGACGCTTCTGTTCACCAGAGCCCCGTTAACCGGGTGCGGCCCCGATACCGCTGGGTGTCAGAACAATCCGCCTTGGGTGACCCTACCAGAAACCGAAGTCTCCGATGGCATAGCTCTGACACTCCCGTTTCACCCCCTTACCACGATGAGGTGATACATAATTACACATTTATTGGATGGCCGTTGACTCTCAAGAGTTCCTCCTCCCTTTGACGGGTTTTGTTTTTCATCTCGCAGGGTGTCCAATAAACACCCTCCTCACCAGGCAATCTTGATGGGGTTGCCGGTTTAGTCGCCGACGGCCCGACCATGCAACAGGTTGTACTGGGTTACATGTTACCAGTAGCACTCGAAGGGCTGTTAACAACTGTTAAAGAGCACAGCAACGATATCGGGATGGATTTTGGCCTTGATAAGTGTGCTAAAGCAACTTTTGTAAGAGCAAGCTCAAACAAACAGCTTCCATTAAGTTAGATACCGACAGTACCATCAAGGAGCTTGCTCCACAAGAAAGCTATGAATAAACGAAGAGATTTGTATACAACATGCGACTATGAAGGAAAAAGACAAGAGAGTAAGACTCATACTAAAAACTGAATTCAACCCCAAAAATCGCATCGAAGCCATAACACCCTGGCACTTCCGGTAGTCCAATACAGTTTTAACATCACTAACTAGAATCTTACAGAGCTCCAAGACCTGTACAGGAAGACAAGAAAACTACTAACATCGAAGAACATGCACCACCTAAAATCAGACGTTGATTTCTGTACCTACCTAGAAGTAATGGAAGAAGGGGGATGATGCAGGTAGAACTGTTCTATAAGGTCTCCACAATAGCAATGAATAGGTACTTATCTAATACAGAGGACTTGATGCTGCAGCTTGTGGACGAACACGTAAGCAGCAAAAAATCACGTCTCTTGTATGTAAATATATATATATATATATATATATATATATATATATATATACACGTAAGCAGCAAAAAATCACGTCTCTTGTATGTAAATATATATATATATATATATATATATATATATATATATACATACATATACATAAATTCTGTACGGCTCTTTTACTCTTTCTTTTAGCCCCCGTCACATTTTCTTCGTTCTTTGCACTTTTTCTCGCCCCCTCCCTCACATTTCTTAGCCTTCCCTTTATTCCCATGAGTTTCCCTTCTCCTTTACCTCACTCTCTCCCTTTCCTTTCTTTTTTCTCTTTCTCATCCCTCCTAATTCTTCAATCCCTCTGATCTTACCTCTCTCCTCTCCTTCCACGTGACCGGTTTTCCGCCAAGCCTGACCTTTCTTTCTTGGTTCGACTACCATCTGTGTAGCATCTCTTATATACCTTCCTTTGACTTTCATCATTTATGTTCCTGCTGTAAGGCTTCACTTCCACACACTCCAGCTTAATTTAATTCCTCCTTAGTCGAAAGACACCTGTTGTTTGTATTTGTAATTGTGTACCATTTCTCCGTATGTTTTCGTCCTTGTTTCTGTATACATTCGCTTGCTTTCATCTAAAGAATCTAGTGCTCATAGTTTAGATTTTCTTGGGGCCGGCCAGATTGGAGCAGTCTCGAGTGTAACCGGCCGAATCTGCAATGACGATCTGGAACTCGACTGAGGATAGAAAGCTCCGAATGACCCGTCCTTGTTTTTTCTCGTCCTTTTTTGTATCGTCTAACTGTCCGGACGTTTTCTTGTCACCTGTTATGTTCTTGTTCCATTTTTTTATTTTGTTTTTTTTATATATACATATAGCAGCGCAAGTGCACTTTGGGTCTTATATATATATATATATACATATATATATAGCGGTCGTGGTAACATCAACTTTATTTTCTCTGCCCCAAGGCATATTCCTAACACGCCAGCAGAGTTCAATTTGTCTAAGTCGAAAGACGCCCGTTTGTGATGTCCTGTTACCGTTATTATTATTATTATTATTATTGTTATTATTATTATTATTATTATTATTATTATTATTATTATTATTATTATTATTATTATTATCATTATTGTTTTTACGGATTATTTTTGTATTCATATTCATGTAACATCGTTCGTTTTCCGTCCTTATTTCGTATACATTCGAAGCTTTTTTCCAAGGAATCTAATGCGCTTAGCTTAGTTTTTCCTTGGGGCTGGCCAGATTGGAGCAATCTCAAGATTAATCAGCCGAAATTGCGAAGATGATCCGGTTTTTGTCTGAAGATTGAAGGCTTCGAATGTCCCGTCCCTGTTTTTGGTATCGTCTTCTAAATGTTTTGCGTTCATGTCCCAGTTTGTATTATATTTATACATATATATATATATATATCTTTCGTCTTCTATATGATTCAGTCCAAAGGCTCTGTGTGTGTGTGTGGTGATAGCCACAGCCTTTGAACTGAAACATATAGAAGACGAAAAAATTATATATATATATATATATATAAACTAATTTTCTTTCTGTTCCCTTCCTTCACATATACATGTCATAGCCCCTAATTCGCCTAAGTTATAGAGCACTCGCAGTGAAGATGCACTCAGGAGAGATTCAGATGCTCCTTGTCAAGTATATAAAAGTCTAACTAGACTACATATACATACATAATACATACATACAAGCACACAAATAAACATGCATGTATACACACACACGCACACATACGCACACACACACACGCACACACACACACACACACACACCTATACGTTTACATCTATCTATCAATATATACATATATATATAAATATACGTATATATTCATACATATATATATATATGCATGTATATATCTATATATATATATATCTGTATATATATATATATATATATATATAGTATATATATATATATATATATATATATTATATATATATATATATTATATATATATATGTTGTGTGTGTGTGTGTGTGCGTGTGTGTATATATATATATTTATGTATATAATAATATGCACATGTTGTGTATACATTATAGGTCCACGTGTGTGTATATTCATGCAGATATGATTGTAATCACGTACATGTGTTTGTACTTTAAATATCCTATCTAATTGCGTGTGCGTGCGTGATTTCAACTATGTGTTTGAATGAATACACACGCGCGCACACATCCATACACCCATGCACACATGCATACATACACATATATACATATATATATATTTGTATGTATATATACGTATATATATATGTATGTTTAAATTTATACCTATATATTCAATGTTGTTAATCTTACCGTATATGTGAGTATATGTATATGGTAGAGAGAGGGAGAGCAAGATGTACAGTTAGAAAGCAAAAGAGAGATCGTGTGTGTGAATACATATGCTTACGTGTATGTGTGTATGTGTGTTCATTTTGGGTGTGTGTGTGTGTGCGCGCGTGTGTGTGTGTATGTGCGTGTGAGTGTGTTTGTGTGTGTTTCTGTTTCAGCCAGCCATCTAAAATCGACGGCATGACAGTAGATAATTGGCGTGTCATTATAGAAGCAAGTTTAACTCCGGGGCACTTTAACCTTCCAAATGCATCGTTCTCTGCAGATAATTGCCTCCAGGGCATATATAATCTCGGTTAGTTCTGTAGATAACAAGACAACTACAATAACGACAACAACAACGACAACGTCAAACAACAACTCCTACTACTACAACAACAACGAGGATGTCGATGTTGACATCGTACTTAAGCAAAAGCCCTATAGTGGCCTATAGGAATATTAAATATGAACTGCATACATATAGATAGATAGATAGATAGATAGATAGATAGATAGATAGATAGATAGATAGATAGATAGATAGATAGATAGATAGATAGATAGATGGATAGATATACATATATACATGCATATATATACGGCTGTTATATATATATATATATGTCTGTGTGTGTGTGTGTGTGTATACACACATACAAGCATACATACATACATACGTACGTATACAAATATATGAACGTATCGCGAAAGAGCTGGGGGACAGAAAGAAAGCGAGCTAGATACATAATTAGAGATGTATAATTTATACAGAGAAATAAGATGTATGTGGGTGGGTGTTTATGTACGTGCATGTGTACGCACCTATGTGTGTGTATATGAGTGCCTGTATGTATATGTATATAATATATATATATATATATATATATATAGAGAGAGAGAGAGAGAGAGAGAGAGAGAGAGAGAGAAAAAATCGGGGAGTGAAAGGACGGAGACAGTGAGACAAGGATATTGAGATTCTATAAAATCGTGCAAAATTGAGGGTCAGTGTCCCATAACCTTTTAGGTCTTGTGATAATAGACGGTGGGATATCTGGGCGAGGTTAATTCGGGTGACGTAAAGTTTCATCTTTTGAAGTAGTAGACAATTTAATGGGGACTGGGAGGTTTGGTGAGAGGTTTTTTGTAAAGAATGGTTGAAGGAGGAGTTTTTGTAAAAGTAGCTAGGACACGTTTGATAAAGGTGTAGACAAGAGATGAGTGTAACGAGTGGTGGGCATAGACGAGCGGTGATAAGCAGTCTATAAATTCAGAGGAGCAGTGACTGCCCTCAGGATGATGGTAGACAAGTGGTCGGAGTGCGCTTATTGTGAAATTTGTTAATGAAACGGAAGACATCTTGATGAATCTAGTCAAGAAGTTGACTGCGAGTATTGAATACGCTGGCCTAAATGTGTGAACAATACTTTTATGTAGGCTGCAGTAATGCTTCCTTCGAAAGTCTCATAATCTTTCTGGGAATGATATCAATATCTGACATTGACCATAATAAAGATTTGGTAGCGGAGAGAATGAGTGGTTGCTGTTTTATTGTCTTGATGTAGACTTCAGTCAGTTCTGGCAGGGAAGATTTATAATCAAATGTGTTCCAGCAATGATCATCAAGCTGCTTATATTTTTTTTTGTGTGTTTGGACAATGTGTATCCAGGACCTCATCATCTAATGTCTGTCTCCTTTTTTTAAAACGGTTCAGTGTAATTTTAGGGAAATTTAGCTATTATTTCTAACAGATCATTTGACCACTTAAAATCATCATTTCTGATTCATGTGGTTCCCTTCCTTTCACCTGAGTTTGGACGACCCAGTATGCATATCTACAGTTGTGGTTCTGCTATTGTCAACAGAGTTGGTAGTGGGGTGTCTTGAAAACGAATTGGAGCTGTTTTGTGCGTTGTGACAGACTGTTTTGTTTGTAGAACATATAATGAAGAAACACGTTTTGGTCTCCTATTTTAGAGAGTGCACTGACAGCACAAGTTGTATCAAGAAATGATACAACGTCTTCAAGTTGAAAAGAGATGAGAGGTATATGGATATTAAAGAATATAATCTGATCTAATATATAATATGATTGATAGCTAGCTAGCTGCATAGATAGATAGATAGATAGATAGATAGATAGATAGATAGATAGATAGATAGATAGATAGATAGATAGATAGATAGATAGATAGATAGGTAGATAGGTAGATAGATAGATAGATAGATAGATAGATAGATAGATAGATAGATAGATAGATAGATAGATAGATAGATATTTGTCATAATTTCGCTCGTGTCTTTCCAGTGTTATTTAAATTTTACACGAATATTTTTCTCGTGGCATTTCATGAGTTGCATTTATATATATATATATATATATATATATATATATATATATATATATTAAATAAGGGTAGAAATTGATATTAATCAATTAAAACCAGTGGCCTAGCATATTTTAAAGGAAATCCGAAGATTAAAAGTTTTTTACATACAAAATTTAGAGGACTGACCACTAAAAGTGGACACCGTGTATGACAGATACAGACGTCAAAATCGCCATTTTCCACGAAGAAAATTCAGCAAAAACCAAAGTGTAAAAATAAGCAAGACAAATGAAAATATACGAAATAAAAAACGATTACCAATATACTAATTAGTTTCACTTGTTAATATTTACGTAAACATTTGCAAGATCATCAGCATAGTCTGTCGTTTACGAAACACAATTTCCAGAACTAGATACAGGGCGCTCATCCGAAATCCAGCATGTATAAAATTCCACAAATTATATTTATGTGTATCTTTCAAATGGCTTCACTTGTTTTCATATGTCTTGCTTATTTTTACACTTTGTTTTTTTTTTTTTTTGCTGAATTTTTTCTTGAGAACACATTCCTCATGGAAAATGGCGATTTTGACGTCTATATCTAGCATACAGGCTGTCCACTTTTAGTGGTCAGTCCTCTAAATTGTGTATGTATATATATATATATATATATATATATATATATATATATATATTTATATCGAATATGGCCCTTTCCATACCGAAATACTACTAGGTGAAATTTATTGATTTTATCAAATAAATTATATTTCAGCCTTTATCTGTATTGAATACTTTTACTCCCCTACAATAAAACTGCGAAACTTCGTTTCGGCAGTACTGTTTTTGTAACTCACGTGGTGAGATTTGGAGGGAGATACGAATTCGCTTGTCTATATAAATGTGGATATGCTAGTGGTCTTATATCTTTCGATGACGCTTGATCGAATATATAAGAGGTAAGTTTTTCCTAGCATTTCTAGATTTATGGAAAATATTATGTTGATAAGGAAATGAACTTTACGATTCTAATCCAGAAACGTCCATAATTAATCCATTAATCCAGTAGACTGTGTGGTTTCGTTGTTTTCCTTTCATCTTTTACCATATATGAGTTACAAATACTGTTGTTTGTGGAGACTTATTTTTGTAGTAATAGTAATAGTAGCCCTTTGACTGCTATTTCTAATATTTTCGGTATGTGGTTTAAGCTACTTGTTGCAAAAAACCGTTTATTATATATATATATATATATATATATATATATATATATATTATATATATATATATATATATATATATAGATATATATATATATATATATATAAATTGATATTAATCAATTAAAACCAGTGGCCTAAAAGTGGAGGCGCAATGGCCTAGTGGTTAGGGCAGCGAACTTGCGGTCGTAGGATCGCGGTTTCGATTCCCAGACCGGGCGTTGTGAGTGTTTATTGAACGAAAACACCTAAAGCTCCACGAGTCTCCGGCAGGGTGGTGGTGGCGATCCCTGCTGTACTCTTTCGCCACAACTTTCTCTCACTCTTTCTACTGTTGGTCTGCTCGCTTAGCCAGCGGGGTGGCGTCATTTGAAGGCTAAAAAACAATGCGAGGCGCATTGTGACCAGCGATGTGTAACAACATCTGATAGCCTGGTCGATCACGATGATATATATATATACATACATACATATATGTAAGTATGTATGTATATATGTTATTGTAGCTCTATCCTTCTAGCACAACTTTTGTTTATCGCTTTTTGAATTTGAATAAATTTTACCCATTTTTAGATGTATGACGATGGATTGCCAAGTAGAAAAAAATAAGCATTTTCGGCACTTGTTTCTCTTCGCTTTCTATCCAAAGCCACACCAAACATTTTTGCTGTGTACGAAGGAGGTACTTTTACTGAAGGAAATATATAGACGCTCTGCGATCAAAGAGGATCGATTGAATGAGCTCATCTACGAGGATTCCTGTCAATCCTGCAGGGAATTGGCTTATCAGAGAGGATGATCTCTTGATACCGTCACTCGATGGGTAACGTAAAAGGATATGATGAGAAAGGATGCGATCGGCAACCGGTGACTGGCGACCAGGCGTGCTTCTTCAACAAGATGAATCTCATCCTCACGTCTCTAATTTGAGAAAAAATGCTATTCAAGAGCTTGAATAAGATCTACCGCACCCATTGTATTCTCCTGAAATAGCGCCCTCGAATTACTGCTTCTTCAGTTGTTCCACAACAGACTGCGAGACTTTTCGTCCAACAAAGACGTAGAGCTGAAAATGTGGCACGAGGAATTCTGCGAGTAAAGACCCCAAGTAATATATCCTACTGACTGATTTGTTAAAATTGTTGACGAAAAATAAGGATTAAAATAAAAGGAAAAGACGAACGAATTTATCTAACAACCTGGTATATTTATATATATATATATATATATATATATATAGATCAATAAATGGTGGGGTTGTGTTGACCGCATGTGGAGAAATGATAAGCAAGGAAAAAATTTTTTAAAAATGCAGAATGCTCAAATGAAAGAAAATTTTAATAAAATGAGAAATTGATAAAATATATAAATATATATTTATTCAACCGGTTTTCGTCATTGTATGACTTGTCAAGAATATTTATGTTAAAAAAGTTTTTTTTTTAATTAGAAAGGGGAAAAAGAGAAAATTGCATTGTGTTTTGCAAAACAATAATAATAAGAATGTACAAAAATTAAAAAATAAGTACTCCGATACATTGTGAGTTCGTTGTGTATCTTGAGTTTGATGATTGTTCACGAAAAAATTACCTTGAGGTATTAGGATCCAATGGGATTAAGAGCATGTGTTGTTTGGTTTAATTCAGGATGTTGGCAGAACAGGAAGTAGTAGTAATTGTGGTTCTTCAGTTCCTGTGTTGTGAGTAAGGGGAGACAACTCTTTTGAGGTAAAACCCAAATTATAAAATTATCATTTAAGCTTCATTTGCGTTATCTTTTTTATATAATTGTTTGTTAACTTAACTTTCAGATTTTAACATTTTATTTATATTATTTTCTAATCTGCATAGACGATTGCATTTCAGATTGTCATATCATTTATAATAAAAATGATAGTAATAGCAACAATAGTAAAAATGATATTTAAAGAATATAAGTTTTAGCTTGAAGTGATGAATGCATGGTATCTTTATATATTTGTGTTAGTCCATCCATGAAGAGTGAGGTGGAAAAAGGAAGTTTGATCAACGAGGAGTTTGCATATTAAGTTGTGTTTGGAATTTTTCAATAAAGAGATTCTCCTTGTTAATTCTCTCCTGTGCGGTGATCTCGTCTTTACATTGGTAGAAGGGGAATATATAGAATTTTGGGTTTAAGTCTTTAGCACATGAGTCTAAGTGGTCACTCAGTGGAATTTGTCGGTATTCCGGGAGATTTATTTGTTCTTTATGCACCGTTTAAAATTTTCTTTCATTTGAGCATTCTGCATTTTTTAAAAAATTTTTCCTTGCTTATATATATATATATATGTATGTATGTATGTATGTATGTATGTATGTATGTATGTATGTATGTATGTATATACATATATGTGTATATATATATATATATATATATATATATATATATATATATATAATATATATATATATATATATATATATATATATATATATATATATATAGGCTGCCTTTTACGCTTTTAGATTGTCGAAAATTTCATAAACTAATTCCGGAATGGAACATGACCTATCCGGTGGTTTATCTTTATTCGCAGCTACATATATTTTGTAAAATAGGGACGCGTTGGAAAAATCTCGCTTTTGATATTTATACAATCCCTCGAGGTTCTTAGGTTATTTAAAAGTTACAGTTTTTTAAGCGAGCGTACGGAACATCATTCTAACCTGTTAGTATAAGGCCTTATCTCAGAAAGAATCTTCCATTTGAAACTGTCGTTATGTCCACGTCCTTAAGTCTCCAGAGGATTGTTGTATGTCTCTTCTTAGTGCGTCTAAAGGTAAGAAGATGGTTATTGTATCCGAAATTAAATTTTCCCTCCCTCGGACTCTATATAGCGTTTGGACTCTATCCATCCTGTGCCACAAGTTTGTCCTTGTCTGTGCCTCATAAACAACGGAGGATATATCGTAAGCCTGTCGTAGAGAGAATTTAGATTTATTTGTACATGCGCATAGATATAGCATACAGCATGGGAATAATCTTTCATCATGGGTCGATTTAAGGCCAGACCGGTTTCGTCGCTTTACAAGAGAACTGCTAGATAAAGTGGAATAGGGTGGCGTTAATGCTTCGGGGAAATGTCCGACATTTTGTGACCCACGTTGAAACATACTTTCGTTTTGTCATCCATGCTGTGGCTTTAACAAACTAAGGATAACTGTAATAGCTTAACGATTATTCACTTTTGCTACTTACTGATGATATATTCTTCATTCTCAACTTCGTTTATTCCTTTACCCACCTGTCACTGCGATAAGCTACTAAGAACCTTCAAACATACATTAATGTCACTTTAGACCAATTCTCAATCATTTCCTTTCAAAAACTCCCTTTTTCAATTTATGAACATACATTTTAGACATTAAAGTGTGTATTTAAACATAAGTATATAGACGTAGTGTTATTTTAGCACATGTTAGAGTGCATGCGTACGCGCATCTCTGTGTGTGGTTTTGTTTGTTTGTGTGTGTGTGGGTGTAATCCAAATAATAAGATATAGAAATACTTTAACACATCTTTAATGATCAATTACAGTTGTTTCTTGCAACGCCAGTTTAAACGAAATTCGAAGTGAAGATTTACGTAATAATGTCTAAAGCAAACATTAGAGTGGCACTTCATCAGATTTGCATCAAAGCTGCGCTCTTATATTGCGCGTCATCCAGATTTTTTTTTTTTGTTTTTTGCTTATATCGGGAGGAAACAATAAATAAATAAAATACGATAAGGAGATGACTAACTAGTTTAAAGAACATGCAAGAAGAGGAAAAAGGAGGAGGAGGAAAATGGTGGTAAGGGCGTGTAAATATATATATATATATATATATGCAAATTCTATTATATACATTCATATTTATACATCCATGCAAATATATAACATTCATACATATATGATACATTCATATGTATACAAAGACACACACATACACACACACATATATATATATAGTATATATACATATTAATTTATCAATACGTATGTACTAATGAATGTATGTATATGGCGATATGTATGTAAACATTTATACACGCATACATATATATGCATGAGAGAGAAAGAGAAAGTGTGTGTGTGTGTATGTGTGTGTGTGTATGTGTATGTGTGTGTGTGTGCAAAGCTCGTTTCCGTACATGTAATAACAGTAACAGCTAAAAATACGAAACTCATGGTTTCGTCGTCACCTTTCTCATCGTTTCTAAATTGTTTCGATTAAGAACTGCAGCAAAGTGAGAATATCTTTCCATGCCCCACTCTGCTGACCACTCGCCATTGATATGCAGCTTTCGTCTAACCTACAATCACGTGACGACACCATGGCTGGCGCCATCCACACCATTATCTTAGTAACAGCAATTTGGAGACATTTACTGTGTTTTATGCACCAACAGATAACCTCGGGTGATTTGTCCTACCATGGGAGTTCCAGCGCTATATTCCACAATACATTATATTCTTGAATACTAAAATCTACCAAGACGCGTCATGCTGTCGTTTGGTCTTGTTTTTTCTTTTCCTTTTTTTTTTTCTCGTAGATATATGAGTGTTGATGTATATATGTTTCGCATACAGATTAATGTGTCTGTATGTATATATAAATTAATGTGTATATATACTTTACACACACACCTTCACACACATATACATAGACACATACACATACATATACATATACACATAGCAGTATTATGAATAGAAAGAGAAACACAGAAAGAGAGATGTAAATATATTCCACATATATACACGTAGGGTCATGAAACAACACACTCTATGAAAAAGAACATACCTACCCATTAGAAAATACAAGCACACATCTTAAACACATGTGTATACATGCATGCATACACTCAAACATACATATATACATACAAACACATGTACACAAACACATACACATACGCACACAAGCATTTTGCATGCACATGTATGCATGTGTGCATAGACAGAAAATCACCTATGAACATATAAAATACATACAAGCATACGAGCAGTCCAAATCCTTGTTAGATTATCTTGTCGACGATGTAAGCGCAGGCAAGCGAGTCGTATATATGAAGTCAAACCAAATATTGATATTTTATATTCAAAATATCAATAGTTGGTTCGATTTTATTATACACGCGCGTACACAAACACACACATAAGTACATATATATATATGAGTGTGTGTATCTGTATGTATATATATATATATATATATATGTATGTATGTATATATATATATGTATGTATGTATATATATATGTATATATATATATATTGATCAAAATAAAATAAAAACATGATGCGAAGGATTCAGCGGTACATATGTTTCGGGCCTTTATTAGACAGATTTATAACAATGCATAATGTATGTCTGTGGCCTTCTTCAGCCGCGCACACGGCTTCCACAAGGACATGTGTTACATCAAAAAATTTTCTGGTTGGGGATGCGAATCCTCTCATTCGCGTACGACATAATGCGGCAGCAGCATAGAATTGAAGCGTCCATCTCCTTCTTCTCTCAATGTAGAATGAGGAAAACTGGATGTTGAGGTAATGTAAATAAATAAATACATATATAGACGTGAAGATGGAGGGGCGAGAATTCGGGACCAGGGATAACAAATGTATAAAGTGTAAGTATAGAAAAATATAAAAATGTAGAGCATAAGATATAAAGAGTTATAAGGAGATGTAAAGGGGGTATAAAGGATATAAAGAAATATAAAGAAATATAAGTAAATGTAAAGGCATAAGGTTATAAAGTAAAATAGAAATAGAAATAAGAGTAAAAAAACATGATAAAAACATGATAAAAATGTAAAGAATGTAAAGATAAGGGATGTATAGAGGTTACGGACCAAGCATGGTGGTCAGGAGATTGATAAAATTTAGTTGTAGAATTGTCAGTAAATCAACAGTTTCGTCTGGGACCTAATGTGTTGTAAATCAGAGTTGATGAGCATTTAATCTGGTTTCTTGAATTAAATGGACTTCTAGTACATACATATCATCATGGATACATACACCCACATACACGCGTACATATACGCCTCCAAGCCTATAAGCATACACACGCACTCGCGTGTAAACATGTACATAACACACACGCACCCACACGCACGCGCGTACACACACATACATACAACAGAATATCCGCATGCATACACGGACACTATACGCGTACACACTCACATGTACATACGCGCCCATCCCTACATACACACACGTATATGACCCCGCCTCAAGGTCTAGATATAAGATATTAAAGGATGTATATAAGAACGTATGTAAACAGTCACGTACTCATGTCTATACGTGCACGCACTCACGCTGTGTGTCCGTATGCGCGTGCACATATACACTCACATACACAGAGACACACGCGCACACATGGGTATAGCTATAACTATAGCTATAAGATATCGAAATATGCATGTACATATATGCGCGTGCATATGTATGTATGCGTATACACACGTACGCGGACGCTCGTATAGTCAAAAAGTGGATCTATAGGTAAGTAAATAAACATATATAGAGGTATAAAGCGATAAGTTAGGGGTATGAATGTGGGTAAGGGTAAAAATTAGAAATAAAAAATACAGTATAAAAAATAAGAAATACAATGTAATAGTTAGAAATGAAATATAAGAATTATAAAAATTATAAGAGTTAAGGTAAGGGATGAAAATAAAAATGAGAATAAATGGAAGTAGAATAAAAGTAAAAATAAAAATAAATGGAAGTAGGATAAAAGTAAAAATAAAAGTAAAAATAAAATAAAATAAAATAAGATAAAAATATAATTTGGTAAAATTTAACATGAGATGAAGGTGGTTGAAAGTTAGAGGTGTGTGTTAAACGTAGGGGCGGGCGGGGGAACTGAAAATTGGAAGGGTGGGAAGTGGAGTTTGGCGGTGTGCGTTCAACATCCGAGTTAGAAATGTGAAAGGGTATAGATATAGGGAATTAAAGAGACTATATAGGAGGATATGGGTGTAGGAGAAGAAATATTTAGGGAAAAGAAGTCATATATGGAGACAAAATTTGTATATATAGGAGGAAAATGCAGGGAACCGTATATGCACATACACACACCCACACACACACACACACACGCACATGTATATATATATATATATGTACACACACGTACATGTATGTGCACATACACATACATACACACACACATACGCATATACACGCACATATAGGAAAACGGGAAGTGCTGGAGCCGATAGGTTGCACCGGGTGGGAGGAAATTGCATGGGGGAGTTGGTATAAGATCTAAGCTTTGTAGTATTTGAAAGTATTAGTAAGTTTGTGTATCGCTCATCATGAGGGAACTTAGCAAAAAGTATAAAACTACTTCTACGGATAACCTTAAGGAAATTAACTACAAAATCAAGGAAGTTATGAGCAAATTAGACCTCCTGGACAGAACAGAACCTATTAAACCACAATTACTATTAAAGACCATAAGAAAGACTTCCCAGATAATGTAGGAGTACGATTAATCTGTCCGACTAAATCGGATATCGGCAGACTTAGCAAGACTATCCTGGACAAGGTGATCCCACACATCAAACCCCACATCCCACTCCAACTATGGATTAACACCGACGATGTGCTAGAATGGTTTAACACTATCACCAATAGGCCCGACTACTCATTCATCCAATTCGACATAGCTAGCTACTACGCCAGTATATCCCCCATCTTACTTAACAAATCCCTTATTTTTGCCCGCAACCTTTCACTCATAGACAGAGAAAAATTGACATAATACTATTAGCTAGAAAAACCATAATAGAATTCGACGGTAGACTCTGGACCAGATCCGATACCCCCGACAATTTCGATGTGGCTATGGGCTCGAGCGATTCAGCTCAGGTGACTGACCTGGTCGGGGCCTACCTGCTCAAGAAGCTTTTCTCCGAGGTACCGGATCTTCAGGGGGGTCTATACAGAGACGACGCTCTCTCTCTCTATACCCCACCAACAATAGGAGTAAACTAGAAAGAATTAGGAAAAAGATCAGGCTTTTTTTCAAATCCTTCAATCTTAAACTAGAATTTATGACCAATACTAAAATAGTAAACTTCTTAGATGTTACGTTAGATTTGAATAAGCACCTTCACCACCCGTATAGGAAACCCGAAGAGAATACCAAATACATCCATACCTCTTCCAACCATCCACCCTGTATAATTAGCACCACGGTCCAAGCCATCTCAGACAGACTGACAAAACTATCCTCTAATAGAGAAATTTCAATAATCATGCACAACACTACAACCAGGCTCTCTATAGTGCCGGGTATAACCAGAGAATATCATATGTAGACCACCCGGGAGCGTCCGTCGGCCATAAAACTCCCAATTATAATCGAACTCAGCACTCAACTCACACTAGCGATAATTCTAATTTAAACTCCAAACAACGTATAGGAAATAGGCGAACTAATAGAATAGCACACAATAGTAACCCTCCCGACGAAAGCAATATAGATCCTATTAGGAGAAATAGAAGGGATAATAGTAGATTACGCAAATATATATGGTTCAACATACCTTACAACTTAGCAGTTAGGGGTAAGTTATGTAAGAGAATATTCTCTATAATTTCCAACAACTTCCCACCCACCCACAAGTATAGAAGTATCTTCTCCAACAAAACTATTAGGATTTCCTACTCTACCCTGCCCAACATGAGCTGCCTCATAGCTAAACATAACTATATTAATATTAGAACAGCTAGATCAAGAGCAAACCATAGCGACCACAGAACCCCCCTCATCTAGACAGTAGACAACATAACCAGACTGGTAGCCATACTACCCAAACAGTTAGTAATAACACCCGCCAACACAACAGAGGAAATACTACACCCATCAACACCAGGAGGATACCAACGCCCCCACTCGTATTGCAACATCTCCGCCTGGGATTAGCAGCACACGACCGAATAATGCAATGCAATGCAACTGCAGATGTGCATCAGAGTGACCGCTGCAGGGCGCATGTAGGGCGAAAAACGTAATATATTCATGTGAGGTGAGTACTCAGTTTAACACACTCACCTATATTGGTTGCTCAACCTCCTGGAAATCCAGATACTACAACCACCGGTCCTCGCTGAGACACAGACATAAGGCTAACAGCACCTCCCTCTCTAAAAGAATTTGGGAATTAAAAGACAAATGCATAGGCTTCAAACTCAGATGGTCCATCATCGGATCAGCTGCACCTTATTTAAATAATAGAGCAGGATGCCAACTATGTTGTGTAGAACTCCTGAACATCTTGAAATTCAAAGACAAACACAATCTTATTAACAAAAGGTCAGAGTTCAAACCATCCTGTATACACAAACTTATTAATACTTTCAAATACTACAAAGCTTAGGTCTTATACTAACTCCCCCATGCAATTTCCTCCCACCCGGTGCAACCTATCGGCTCCAGCACTTCCCGTTTTCCTATATGTGCGTGTATATGCGTATGTGTGTGTGTATGTATGTGTATGTGCACATACATGTACGTGTGTGTACATATATATATATATATACATGTGCGTGTGTGTGTGTGTGTGTGTGGGTGTGTGTATGTGCATATACGGTTCCCTGCATTTTCCTCCTATATATACAAATTTTGTCTCCCATATATGACTTCTTTTCCCTAAATATTTCTTCTCCTACACCCATATCCTCCCTATATAGTCTCTTTAATTCCCTATATCTATACCCTTTCACATTTCTAACTCGGATGTTGAACGCACACCGCCAAACTCCACTTCCCACCCTTCCAATTTTCAGTTCCCCCCGCCCGCCCCTACGTTTAACACACACCTCTAACTTTCAACCACCTTCATCTCATGTTAAATTTTACCAAATTATATTTTTATCTTATTTTATTTTATTTTTATTTTTACTTTTATTTTTACTTTTATCCTACTTCCATTTATTTTTATTTTTACTTTTATTCTACTTCCATTTATTCTCATTTTTATTTTCATCCCTTACCTTAACTCTTATAATTTTTATAATTCTTATATTTCATTTCTAACTATTACATTGTATTTCTTATTTTTTATACTGTATTTTTTATTTCTAATTTTTACCCTTACCCACATTCTTACCCCTAACTTATCGCTTTATACCTCTATATATGTTTATTTACTTACCTATAGATCCACTTTTTGACTATACGAGCGTCCGCGTACGTGTGTATACGCATACATACATATGCACGCGCATATATGTACATGCATATTTCGATATCTTATAGCTATAGTTATAGCTATACCCATGTGCGCGTGTGTCTCTGTGTATGTGAGTGTATATGTGCACGCGCATACGGACACACAGCCGTGAGTGCGTGCACGTATAGACATGAGTACGTGACTGTTTACATACGTTCTTATATACATCCTTTAATATCTTATATCTAGACCTAGAGGCGTGGGCATATACGTGTGTGTATGTAGGGATGGGCGCGTATGTACATGTGAGTGTGTACGCGTATAGTGTCCGTGTATGCATGCGGATATTCTGTTGTATGTATGTGTGTGTACGCGCGTGCGTGTGGGTGCGTGTGTGTTTATGTACATGTTTACACGCGAGTGCGTGTGTATGCTTATAGGCTTGGAGGCGTATATGTACGCGTGTATGTGGGTGTATGTATCCATGATGATATGTATGTACTAGAAGTCCATTTAATTCAAGAAACCAGATTAAATGCTCATCAACTCTGATTTACAACACATTAGGACCCCAGACGAAACTGTTGATTTACTGACAATTCTACAACTAAATTTTATCAATCTCCTGACCACCATGCTTGGTCCGTAACCTCTATACATCCCTTATCTTTACATTCTTTTACATTTTTATCATGTTTTTATCATGTTTTTTTACTCTTATTTCTATTTCTATTTTTACTTTATAACCTTATGCCTTTACATTTACTTATATTTCTTTATATTTCTTTATATCCTTTATACCCCCTTTACATCTCCTTATAACTCTTTATATCTTTATGCTCTACATTTTTATATTTTTCTATACTTACACCTTTTATACATTTGTTATCCCTGGTCCCGAATTCTCGCCCCTCCATCTTCACGTCTATATATGTATTTATTTATTTACATTACCTCAACATCCAGTTTTCCTCATTCTACATTGAGAGAAGAAGGAGATGGACGCTTCAATTCTATGCTGCTGCCGCATTATGTCGTACGCGAATGAGAGGATTCGCATCCCCAACCAAGAATTTTTGATGTAACACATGTCCTTGTGGAAGCCGTTGTGCGCGGCTGAAGAAGGCCACAGACATACATTATGCATTGTTATAAATCTGTCTAATAAAGGCCCGAAACATATGTACCGCTGAATCCTTCGCATCATGTTTTTATTTTATTTTGATCAATTTACTCCACCACCTACACCACCAAACGGTATACACAGGTGCTTATAATTATCAAGTACTCACCCCGAATTTCTATATATATATATATATATATATATATATATGTATATATATATATACACATATACATATATATGTATGTATATATTCATATAGGTGAATGTATGTATATTATAGCCATATATATGTGTGTGTGTGTATATATATATTAAAACATACATATATATACATGAATGTATATACATAAAAAGAAACGCGCGCGCACACACACATACACAATTATTCATATGTAAACACATATACATACACATTCCAAAATTAAATTCTGAGTTAGAAGCAGCTCTAATAATGTGAACATATATCGATGTAATATACTTAATGTCTGAGTTTTTATAAACGCTTTCAGACTGCCCCACACAATTCTTATGACACTATGACTGGATTCTGGACTAGGGGCTTGATCATTCAGATGTCAATGTCATGTATTTTGACTTCGCAGAGGCTTTTATAAGGTGGACCATAGCATGATATGTCACAAGCCTGAGACCTTGGCAAAGCTAGTAGACTAGAAGAGTGTCTGCATGGCTTTCCAAAAGATAGAAGTCAGGAAGTTGCAGCCAATAATGCCCTCTCCGAGGAAACAAGGATTCTGAACGGCAAACCCCACGGAACTGTCTTGAGACCATTACTGCTTATAGTCGCTCCCTTGGACATGCCGATGGTCCTTCAGACAGCCATTGTGAATAGCTACTACTTACAAAATTATTACAGGCAGAGAAACCTAAATACAATATACAATTGGGCTGAAGAAAACAACATGCAGTTTAATATTGGAAAAACTTCAAGCGTTGCCCTATCAGCACACAAATGCACCGCAGCCGGCATATATAAGACCCGAAGACACTACAATCCCAGAATCATAGACAGGGAGAGACTTGGGGATCAGTATGTGTAATGATGCGTTGTTTCGTATGCACATTACCAGATGGCAACAAAGTGCAAACATCTGGTAGGATGGATAGTAAGGCCCTTCAAGACAAGATACCAAGAAGTCAAGTTGACTCTATGAAGGGCTTTTGTTCTCAGATGCCTAAATTACTGCTTTCAACTGTGTTCATGACAAAACGCCAAACTAACAACGGAGCGGTCCAAAGCCATAACACTAAAAGACTGAGACAGATGAACTACTGATCGAGGCTGTTTATTCCTTGGTGCGAAGATGCGACGTACAAGTAATAATCTACATATGGAATATTCTGGAAAGGCAAGTACCTAATTTAGACACAGGTGTTACAGAAATTCCCGAACTGGACACCATTGCATTGTACCAAATGTACTGTCCATTCCATATAAAGCCAGGACCAGGTGCTACAATAGTTTAGGGTTCGAAGACACACAGATCTTCATCATCCTGCCAAAAAAATTAAGAAACTTACACAATGTGGAAGTGGATGTCTTCAAAAAGGAACTGAACATTTTCCTATCCACGACACTGGACGAACCAACAGCCCGGCATGAAGTACCGGTGGCAGTTGCAACACCAAACCCCTCTCATACGCAAAATGGGGCAACAACGAAAGGGAAAAGCACACGCAGGAGAGATGATATGAAATCTTAACACACTGAAGATATCAACTACGGAAGTGTGATAAATAAAAGTACAAAATCACAGTGGTGCTGCAGCATGGCCGCAGCTGCATGTCTGAAACGACGAAAAGAATAAAAGAATATATAGATATATACATATACTCTTTTACTTGTTTCAGTCATTTGACTGCGGCCATGCTGGAGCACCGCCTTTAATCGAGCAACTCAACCCCGGGACTTATTCTTTGTAAGCCTAGTACTTATTCTATCATTCTCTTTTGCCGAACCGCTAAGTGACGGGGACATAAACATACCAGCATCGGTTGTCGAGCAATGCCAGGGGACAAACACAAACATACACGCACACACACATATATATATATACATATATACGACGGGCTTCTTTCAGTTTCCATCTACTAAATCCACTCACAAGGCTTTGGTCGGCCCGAGGCTATAGTAGAAGACACTTGCCCAATGTGCCACGCAGTGGGACTGAACCCGGAACCATGTGGTTGGTAAGCAAGCTACTTACCACACAGCCACTCCTGCGCATATATATATATCGATGATGATGATGATGATGATGATGATAGAACTGGTCTCATGTATTGATTGCTCAATTCTTTCATGTGTAAACATATATGTATGTGAGTGTGTGTGCAGACGTGGGCTTCCAAATAAAAAAGCGTATAAATGCTGGTATATATATACATATACATATATATATATATATAATATATATTATATATATATATAATTTTGTCTACATATTTAAGAAAGTTCGTTTTCCGAAATCCACCGTGAATTCCTATTTTTACATGTGCCTGAAGCGGCAATTATATCCGCCATAACAACTAGCAGCTTCCATAGTAATTCCCTAGAGCTACAAACTTAGTGAGTCTTATGGCTGCTAGTCAAATATCTCCCTATATTCTACTCACTTTTACTTATTTAGACTTGTGAAGAGATTTTACATTTTTAATTTTGAATCATACACACACACATGTATCTGTGTGTGTGTATACATATATATATATATAAGCATACACACATATGCATACACATATAACATAATATAACATTTTATATGATTTCCTTTATATTTCTGTGGATTTTTACATTTTTAATTCTCAATTATATACTTACATACTTACATACATGTGTGTGTGTATACGTGCATATTTATATAAGAACATAAACATATAGATAGATATTGCATGCATACACAAAATATATACATATATTACATATGCGTGCATGATCACATGTGCGTATGTAAACACACACACACACACACATACACACACACACATATATATATATATACATATATATACATATATATGTATGTGTGTGTAATATGCATATATATATATATATGTGTGTGTGTGTGTGTGTGTGTATGTATCTGTGTATGTATCTAAACACATTAGTATATTTCCATCACAAGATTTTTTAGAGGACTGTTTCAATATTTGCATAAAATCGCATGTACATATGCTTATAGCTTTACAAACATAATATATATGTAAATATATATATATATATATGTATATATATATATATGTATATATATATATATATATATATATTATATATATATATATATAAGTATATATTCATATATATGTGTTTGTGTGTATGTATATAAGTTATATAGAAGAATATAAGTATATTATAAACACATTGTACAACAGCTCTAATAAACATACATTATATACATGAGTATATATATATATATATATATATATATATATATATATATATATATATATATATATATGCATGTGTGTGCAAATACAAGCGCGCATTTTCATTGCGTAAGCGCATACATTTCATGGTGAAAATTTTCATACAAAGTTTAACAAACTTACACATATATACACAGTTCTAAGAAATTTACATAAATCCGTAATCTATGCAGTTTTCTCATTTTCCCTTAAATAATCGTTTTCTTATCAAAAGTATCATATAAATGGTATGACCCTTATCTCTTCTTCTCGTTTTCTCCCTATATATATATGTGCGTGTGTGTGTGTGTGTGTGTGTGTTAAATTTATGGAGTGAAGTCCCTTCAAACTCATCAATTTAGTTGAAACTGGAGGAAGCTAGTTGTTAAAATATATAAGAAATTTAATTCTTACAGACGATCGTTTCGTACAGAGATATAATACTAATGTAAATTCACGATTGAATTAAATCAAATTAATCAAATATCAATGTACTCTTCAGTGCAGGATGTAAAAACCATAATACAAAGAACTTGAGAAGGAATATAGAAGAAAAATTTAATCTAGGCAATTCATATTTTTATCCGTGTGAGAAAGAGATGTGAGTCATGTCGGATATTTAAGTTATGGTTAAATATCCGACATGACTCACGGATCAAAATATGAACCCCTTAGATTCAAATTTTCTGTTATAATTTTTCTCAAGTTCTTTGCAGTATGGTTTTTACTTCCTGCACTGAAGAGTACATTGATATTTAATTAATTTGATTTAATTCAATCATGGATTTATATTATTATTATTATTATTATTATTATTATTATTATTATTATTATTATTATTATTATTATTATTATTATTTATGGGTTTTTCTTCTTCTTTCAAATTTGCTTCCATTTCTTGCCGAGTGTCTTCCCGACTCCTAGGGCAAAGAAATTATAGTATATATTGGTAGGCCATTAAACTAAACTCACTAGTTCGTTCATTTTTTTTTTTTGGATAGAAATGAAGATAAATTAAAATACATGGGTAGTAATAGTTCTCACATCGACAATGCTCTTCTTAATATGTGTGATGTACCAGTTAAGACAATCTTTTGCACTTCTTGCAGGGATGGTAAGCCAGGGATCATTCTCATATAATTTTCGGTTCCCTTCTTGATCATTCCTAGTACTCCTACGATCACTGGTATTGTAACCGCCTTGAGATGCCACATTTTCTCAATTTCAATGAGCAGGTCTTTATATTTTGTGAGCTTGTCAAACTCTTTCGCCGATATATTATGATCACAGGGGATGGTCATGTCGATCAATAAGCAAACTTTATTGTTTTGGTCTTTCACAACAATATCCGGTTTATTGGCTTTGATGGTTCGGTCTGTATGTACTGGAAAGTTCCACAGTATCGATACATTTTCTCCTTCAGTTACAGCTTCAGGGTGGTGATTATACCGCTTGTCGGCAGTTTGGATATTGTAATGCCGACTTGTCATGTCTTATTATTATTATTATTATTATTCAGTAGTTTTATTTTTATTTTTATAGCATGCTTTCACTTCACTACCGAGCGCAGCTCTGTGTGCCTTGGGTATGTGCTGTGATTTGTTGTGATGCTCTGATGGTTATTGTATGGAAAGTGTTCTGCGTAGGATGTGTGCAGTGCCTAGTAGTGCAATTTTCTGTATGTTATATGTGTTTGTAAGTCCTGGTGTTTTTGTTATGTATTTGTCTGAATATTTTTTTATCATGCCTAATGCACCTACTATGATAGGAATTGTTTCTGTTTTCAGGTTCCACATTCTAGTTACCTCTATTTCCAGGTCTTTGTATTTTGAGAGTTTCTCCATTTCTTTTAGAGACACGTTGTCATCAGCCGGTATTGATACATCAATTAGAAAGCATTTTTTTTCTTCATGATCTCTGACAACTATATCTGGTCTGTTGGCCTTAATTTCTCTATCTGTGTGTATCGGCATATCCCAGAGTATGGTTGCTTTCTCGTTTTCTGTGACCTTTTCTGGAGTGCGCCTATACCATCTTTTTTCTGTTGTTATTCCATAATGTTGGCATAGCTTCCAATGTATGTAGGTTCCAACTCTGTCATGTCTGTGAATATATTCCTTCTTAGCCAGGACTGGGCAGCTAGAGATAATATGATTTATTGTTTCTTGTCCATCTCCACATATTCTGCAGTTACTTGTAATTTCTTTCTTTTCATTACATGTTTTTGGTAATTTCTGGTGGGGAGGCTTTGGTCTTGTGCTGCAATTAAAAATCCCTCTGTTTCTGCTTTGAGTCCTGAGCTTCTCAACCATTGCTGGGATTTTTCTTTGTCTATTTCTTTTGCGTTTAGTTTAGTGCAGTATTTACCATGAAGGGGTTTTTCTTGCCATCGTTTTATCATGGCTCGTTGCTGTTCTATTTTTAGTTTGGATTTCATTTGTTTTATAGCTTTTGTTGTTTCTTCATCATCTTCTACTTCTTCTTTGTGTTTATTAGTGGGTATGATTTCTTGTTTGTATTTGTCAGCTTCCTTAAATACTGAGAACAGTTTTTTGTTTTGCTCGTGTTTTGCTGCTATCTGGATCAGTTTTCCTTCCTTCTGAAGTAGGTATTTTTGAAGTCCTATGGTGGTTATTTTATAGTAGTTTTCCAGCTGTATAAGGCCTCTACCACCTTCTATACGTTGTATATATAGTCTTTCTATGTCAGATTTTGGGTGATGCATCCTAGATCCTGTCAGTATTTTTCTTGTTTTCCTATCTATTTTGGACAGTTCATTTCGTGTCCAGTTAAGGATATTGTAGCTGTAACTTATAACTGGGACAGCTAAAGTGTTGATACCTATTATCTTGTTTTTAGCATTGAGCTCTGTTTTTAGTATTGATCTAACTCGTCTATAATATTATATATATATATAGCGGCAGTTCCACCAGATGATGTCAGTGGTCATCTTCGAACCCGAAGGACGAACATTATATATAAATATATATATATACATACATATATCTATATACATATACATACCTACATACATACATGCATACATGCATACATGCATAAACATATATATAAATACATAAAATACATACATATACTGAATAACTATCAACCTATAAGTTAACGCTGACGTCTGAGTATCATGCATATATTTTATTTTACACCTCTGTCACTGTCCCAATCTTTCTTTGTTTCGCGAGTCATCGATACAAGTATATGTCTAGCAATATCTCATCTAGTATTCATTTATTTTCTTCTTTTACTTGTTACAGGTTTAGATGTAATCGACTTAGCCCCTTCCCGAAGCTGTTGGCCTTGTATCAAAATTTTAAACTAATATTAGTCAGCATAATACCACGTTTTGTAAAAAAAAAGTGCATTATTGAATGAAGCATGGAAAATAAGGGGAGCTACATTCGTTGAAATAAACTCACGTATTATATATCCTTTTCTTGGACAAGAACAGAACGATCGATATGGTAAACAGGACTTTGCGGTCTAGAGATGCTCCCACCATTATCCTTCTCTTCTCCACCTTCAACCGTCTCCACCTTGAATATTGTTGTCTTGTGTGGTCTCCTTGCACGAAATAAAAGATTACAAAAGTTGAAGCACCCCAGAAATCAATGATAACAAGAATATCGATGACATGACAGGTCTTGATTATTGGGATCGGCTCGAGATGCTCAAGTTTTATTCCTTCCAACACCGCCGTAAGAGTGTATCATTTGTATGAAATGGAAAATATTCCCAAATACTATTAGCATCTACATAAGAATGAACTCAATGCTCGGTCCTCCGTGCTATCCGTCCTTCACAAAAATCATGCTCGTGTCACATCACAGTACCAAGCAGAAATTTCACCTCAACTGACCCCACTTTCTGTAACGTAACGCCAAGACACATAAGAGAAGAAAAAAGATCTCATAACATTCGAACGGTTCCTGGATAGATATCTCAAAAATATAACAGATTAATCACTTACACCCAGATATATCTCTACGAACAATAACTCTTTACTCGAATGGACTATAGTGCCCAAAGAATGATTATAATATAAAACATCGTTAAATGTCTTGTCCAGATGGTGCTTTAAGTTAGCCATGGCCTGGGCCAATTCTAACCGAAACTTATCTACGTATCTATGTACATATGTGTGTATGTGAGTGTGTGTATGCATGTATGTCTGTATATGTATGTGTGTGTGTGTGAGAGAGAGAGAGTGTGTGTGTATACATACATGTATGTAAATGCATAAATGGATAGTCGCCTATATAGGTATGTATTGAGTGTGTATCACGATCAGTTTATGCGTTTATATATTTCACTCTCTCCCTTTCTCCTTCTATCTCTCTCCCTTGCTCTCTCTCCTTCTCTCTCTGTCTCTTTCTCCTTTTCTCCCTTACTTCCCTACATAAAACCCTCACATGGGGTATATTTAATTAAAACGGTATTTATCACGTACTAAATATACCTGACTATCACGTATATCACGAGGGATGCATGCTTAATTTACGACAGAGCAGCATATCCAACGAACTGGCTATTAGAAACACATTTCTCATGCTTGCGCACGCATGTGTATACGTGATTGTGTGACTCTGTTTATATTTATACGTGCCTGTGAGTGTATGTGTGTGTATTCGAGTATGTATGTGTATGTGGTGCATACATGCGTTTGACTTTTCTGACGGTTCTCAGTGATTTCATGTAATTTTGCGGACATCATCTAGGAAGTATATACTTGTCAAGCCTACTTACTCTGTATCTTCCAAATTAAAATTGTTGAATGTTCTGCTGCCTCTGTCTGTTCTATGTTTCACCTCCCAGTTCACACAAAACATGTCATCTAATTTTTTCCTCGATCGCCAGAACTGCAACCCTCTGGGATTCATGTCCCACTCAATATTTTTCCTTCGGAGATTGACTTACCCACTAACCCTATGACAACAAACCATAACAAATATTTAACTATTTTATGTTGTTGAAATTGTCAAATTGATAACATTTTCTATTTCTTATTCGAGCGTCATTTCATTAGTTTTTCTACTAAGCAGTTTACTCTGCATTATGCTAGTTCACTGCCAGCTGTAGGGAATACATAAATACTTACAAATGTGTGTGTGCGCACGCGCATGTATATGCATAAATTTATATGTACGTATGCATGTATGTGTGTTTGTGTGTATGTATGTGTATATGTGTGTGTTCTTTTCTGTTTTTAATTATTTGAATTCCACTGAGGAAGGAACTGGTTTCTAACAATGATACAAAGCTTCATCGCTGGAATGTAGATAACAAAAACAGTGTCACATTCTTAACTTGAGAAAAGTCTTGCATATTTTTACTGTTCCACTTTCAGATTGTATTTGTAATGAGCGAGTTAGTTGGTTGATTTCTTTTTCTGAAAATCAAAGCTTATCTCGATTGTCACTTGGGCATTAACTCACAAAACCAAGTTAAATTATCATTGGTATAAATGTAAATTTGTAATCCGGATATAGAAGCTACAGGTTTCGAAGCAGTTATCCATAGTTATCCTATTTCTCTTTGATTTTCAAAGAGATATTCACATCAGCAGGATAGCTGGCCTCTGTGACGGTACATACTTTTTCTTGTCTGTCTCAAACAACAATATCTGGCCTGTTATGTTTACACTTGACAGACGTTTTGTTGGGAATGTTGCACCAGTATTTCTTGTGTTGATATTTCTGTACGTATTCAATAATAGGGGGATTCTCTATATTTATTGCAAGATTCTCTTTTTTTTTTTCCGAATGACATTGTATATTGTTTTTGTGACAAAGTCGTGTCGCATGGAGGGGAAGTATATCATGGTACTTTCGGGCAGCTGCTTATGACATATGTGATGTCTTCCAAAATATATGACATGATATACATCATCAGAGCTCCAAGAGTCTCACTGTCTCTTTTGTTTATTGAGTATTTAGAACCAACTTCCTGTTCTTGGATTGCAAACGCACAGCCTTTGAAGTGTGGTGTGATGCTGCAGTCACGAGCTCAAGAGAGGCTTCACTTGATGTTGATATTACTATCTTCTTCAAGTCTTCTGAAAATATACCCATGTATAGTCTTTTTATGGTATGCTGAGCGTTTCACAACCAGGTTTTCTTTGAAGTATATTAGTCCACCAGTTTTTAGTTAGTTAGTTAATTTTTGGCTCAAAAAGCGAAAAGCAAGGCCATGTAGGGGGACATGGAGTTATGTACAGGTTGGTGCTCATGTAAAGAGTTCAGGCCACTTGTGGTCAAGGGAGACTTTGAACCGAGCGGTCGTCGGCATCTTCACCATCTCGTCCGGCAGCTTATTCCACGGATCTGCAACCCGGACGGAGAAAGCCCCTCTCCTTCGATTGAGATGAAATCGTCGCAGATAGAGCTTTTCGGAGTGACCCCGCAGCCGACGCTCTGGAGCAGGAGTGGGTTGTAGGGGAAGTAATCAGAAAGAGTGTTTCTTGAGAAGCTCGCTACCCACATATAGGATATTGTTCTCTTCACTTTTCAGTACTAAGTTAACGTATATGTTCTTGATGCTGTTGTATAACAATTGCTGACTGGGACAGACTAGTTGACAGTTGAAGGCTGTCTTCACTGATCTCGAGACTTTACTTTCTTTATCTCATCTTATTATGTGTGTATGTATATGTGTATGTATGTATGTATGTATGTACGTATATGTATGTATGCATGCATATATGTATGTATGTATATATGTATATGTATGTATGCATGCATATATGTATGTATGTATGTATGTATATGTATGTATGCATGCATATATGTATGTATGTATGTATATGTATGTATGCATGCATATATGTATGTATGTATGTACGTATATGTATGTATGCATGCATATATGTATGTATGTATGTATATAGGAAAAAATAAGTCCAAAAGAGAACAATTGAAATTTATTGAGCGGTCCAAAAGAGAGAAGAATGATTTATAATAAAGTTTCATTATATTCATTAAAAACAGCCAGAGAAAGTAATAAGAATATGAAAATAGTAGTTGGAAAATATCGTTATAGGTATAAAAAATACCATAAACAATTATAGAAAAATGGAGGCGAAAAAGATGTAGAATCAAAATTAGATACAAATAGGATACAATACATACGTGCTTTTCAAAGGACGATACAAATATGTAAGAAAAAATTATAACCTTAGTAATTATAATTAAATTTATGAATTGTCATTTTCATCAGTGTGAGGAATTTTTGTAAGGACATCAAAAAATGTTTAGTAAAATAAAGTAAATTAAAATAAGATACAATAAGGGAGAATACAAATGGGGTAATAGGGAAAAAATCGGATATTTGCAAGCAAGTTTTAAAAAGGGGAAAATAACAGTAAAAGTAATAGTAAGAGAGACGAAAGGGAAAAAAGACAGACATATCCATGTGTATGCACGTCTATATGTGCCGTAAACTATAACATAAAAATAAGAATGAAAAGCTAACAGGTATGCTTTAAAAATGGTAACAGGTCGAGACAAAGTATAATAAACAGGGCCACGTGTGTATAGTAGAATATAACGTAACAGGTGGACTAGTAGAAAAAACATAGATAGTTATACGTATGCATATTAATATTGAAAAACGAAAAAAATATATGTATATATATTTTGCACGAGGCTAAAAAGCGATAGGTAAAGCTACGTTTGAAAAAAGTTACAATATTAAAGTAAAAATGTACATACATGCAGAGAAAAAAAAAAAAAAATAATTTAACAAGGAAATAACATGGATCAGACAAGACTGGCCGGTGTAACTCAAGATAGTTACCTTACTCAAAATCTAGCCCGGCGTAGGGGAGACAATCAGTAAAAAAGTAGGGACCGAAACGAATATATGAAGGAGAAAAATGCTGATAAAAAAACGTATACACTTAACACATAAGGATATACAGTCATAAGCATATACATACATACACACAAACACAACACACACAAAATAAAAAAATGTACATACATTCACACATACACATACAGGGGTGCATGTGTGTGGGAAGATACAAGTAAAATAAAGACATACGTATTCACATAAGACGTGTATAAATATAAATAAATAAATAAATAAATATACATATACACATATACATACACATATACAACCAAATACACATACACATATACATGCAAATATATATATATATATATATATATATATATATATATATATATATATATATATATACCTACACATACATATATACATATATATATCCAGATATATATATATGTATGTATATATATACAAACACACGCCTACAGACATACATAAAACATAAACAGGCACATACATGTACACGGACACACATGTACATATATATATATATACATATTTAACGGCGGTGCATCAGCATGGCCGCAGCTCTGAGCTGAAATAAGAAAAACGAAATATATATAAATAAAAAACATGTGTATATATATATATATATATATATATATACACACACAAGTACACATGTAAAATACACATAATATATACACATCCACCCAAACAGAAAACAAAAATCCACAAAGGTGCATGCAAAATGCACCAAAGAAAAACATATGAAAACATAGAAATACACACGTATATGCGTGCATGTTAATGTATCCATACACGAAAACATGTATACATAGACAAAAACAAGTATACATACATACACACATACAAATACTAGTATATACACATGTAGACGAAAACATAAGATATATTCATGTGCAAAAACAAATACATACAAAACATACATACTTACATGCGAATATACATATATACATATATGCCCACATAAGTATACATACACATACATACATGTAAAAAATACACACACATAAATATATACATATGTACATATACATACACATACACATATATACATACACACACATATAAAAACACGAGCACAAGTGCATAAACATACCCACACAAGCACGCATACGTACATGCATACACAGAGAATACATATATACACATAACCTAAGAGTGTAATAAGAGCAAATAAGAAAAAGGCAAAGAGGTAATCAGTAAGACTATATAAGGTTAATGAAAAGAAATTTGGACACATGTTTACAAGACAAGCTCTTTCATTTCTCGAATTTAAGATAGAACCGTTCATTTTCATAATTATATAAGTAAGACTCTTCAAGGCATAAAAGGCACGTTCTATTTCTAATTCCAAGAAATTTATGTTGCTATACCTTTTTGGATAAACTAGTACTACTTTCTTTCCAAGGATCATTAAAAGATGATTTATGATTATTCAAACGTAATTTGAGAGGGGTCTGCGTGCAACCTATATAATGAAACCTAGAGATATCATGTGTTGTAATAGTAGATTTATATACATTTTTCATTTTACAATTACCTTTAACCTCACAAGTGTTAGGATTTCTACAGTTGCAATTGTTACTAATTTTAGGCGTACTATTGTTATGTGTATGTGTGTTGATAGAGGAAGAGTTTGTGTGAGTATGGGAATCGTTGGTAGAAGATACGGAGCTATTTGAATAATTGGGGTTAGTATGTATAGTATTAGAGGGGGTTAAATTCTTGTAGTAAAGATTTAGTTTTCTATTGTTAAAGGAACAAATAATCCTAAATAAATTAGACTTCAAATGTTCAGCAAAAGGAAATATAAACCAAATTATGTTATTATTGTGTTTCTTATTGGTATGGTGGTTTTTATTTAGATGGGTCACCCATTCGGAAGAAAAGTATAGGTTTCTTTTTACCTCTCCTATTAACACCATCACTAACAATGCTATTCTTATTATTGTTATTATTATTATTATTATTATTATTATTATTATTATTATTATTATTATTATTATTATTATTATTATTATTATTATTAAGAAAATATTGGACATCTTTAAAGTTGGTTATGTAGTTGTGTGGGGGATTTAGAGCTTGTAAATAAATAAGAGAAAATTATTTTCGGCTATGTTAATGTTTTTCTCGTAATGACTGTCAGTGGCATTATAATTGTTTATCTTATTAAAAATATAGGTATTGGTAGAAATCTGGTTAGTAAAAGTTTTGTTATTTGGTTGATAGTTGTTAATTTTTTTTCCCTTTTATGATCATTTTTACAAATATACTTCATAAAGTTAAGTTGTGTGCCAGGGCGTTCCAATTCATGATGGTGTTTAGAAATTGTGGTGTGTTTATTGGAATTTATATCCATATAGCTGTTGTTATGGTTGGAAAAAAATCGTTATTAAATTTACTGTACTTAATTTGATATTTACAACCAGTATTTCTAAGAGCCAGATTGTAATAGTCTTTATGCTTCATTAGAGGATAATGAGTTAATTCTGTTTTCAATGTCATAAGGTATGTTATCAAGAATATTAGAAGGATGATTGCTCTGCGCATGTATATAAGTGATATTGCTATTAGGTTTATGGTATGGTTGGTAAGCTGAAGTAGTGAGGTTAAAATTTGTATCTAAGAAGTTCACAGAAGTGTGATCCTGCTCAGTGGTGATGGTAAGTTCATGGCTTTTGAAAAAATGATTTAATCTCTTCTGATATATTTCGATTTTACGGTTGGAGGCATTTCGAACAACAAACAAAGCATCATCCCTATAGAGACCACCTTCAAATTCTGGGAGTACTTTATGGAGTAGTTGTAGTAAATAAATCCCGACTAAGTCTGTGACTTCGGCTGAATCTTCCGCGTCCATTGGTATATCAAAGCAATCTGGTGTGTCCTTTCTAGTCTAAAATTTTCCTTGGTGATGAATTATGGTCTTCCTCGCCTCAAGTATAACTTTTCATCGGTATTCCTCACACTGATCAAAATGACAATGCATAAATTTAATTATAATTACTATGGTTATAGTTGTTTCTTACATATTTGTATTGTCCTTTGAAACGCGCGTATGTATTGAATCCTACTTTGTATTAAATTTAATTTTGATTTAACATCTTTTCTCCTCCATTTTTCTATAATTGTTTATGGTATTTTTATACCTATAACGATATTTTTCAACTATGCATATATGTATGTATATACGTATGTATGTAAGTATGTATGTATTTTTGCATGTATGTATGTGAATGTACGTTGCTCTGTATGTATGTAATACCAGATCAATCGAGATTATTAGATAAAATATACTGGTCACCTGTTGAAGAGGAAATTCCTCTCTCGGCAATTTTACGCCATGAAACAAGACTTATGCATTGTCTTTCGAGGACCACTCTCTGATCTTAAAGAAATTGGTGTACAAATATTTAAGTTGTAATTTAGAAAATTAAAGCTCTAAGTTAGGCCTGGGATGAAAGATGGATATATATTTCATCCAGCATTTGTACAGAGAGGGGTCACTTTTCACAAAGATTGTAGATATGCAAACACGGGCCATGAGAGAGGCTCCGTTTCATTTTGTCTTCAAGATTTCGTGACTTTTGACACACTCCATATATTTTTATACAATATTTCCCTAACAAAGCTTGAGGCTACTGTAGCGCAAGAAAATACAAAGAAGGGAACGAAGGGGTATACAAATTCAAGAGTTGCCGATTGACAAAAAGCTTAAAGGACGGAATATCATAGACCGGAGGAAAATGAGATTATGGTAATGAGTTCCAAGGATCAGTAGTTCGAGGAAAGAAGTTATTAGCATAAAAAAAAAACTTATGACTAACAGGAAGCTCAACAGAGAAATGATTCGCCTGGGAAGAGAAGCGCGTGACAAGTTTAAAGCTCTTAGCATATGGTTCCAGAATAGAAAGTTCATCAAAACAATGACTATAGAAATGCTTATTAAAAAAGGGCACAACGAAGATACATTTCGACGATGAGCCAAATACGCCAATCTTATAGGAAGAAGAGGGGTCACCATATCAACAGCTAGCTTCTGAATTCTACCAAGCAAGTTAAGACAGTTTTACCAATATTTATCTATTTTATTTATCTATATGTTTGTTTATTTTGTGTACCACTGTCATCAATTCATTATCAATACATCCTACTATCAAAATATTTTGGATTTGTCCAGTTTCTTTATTTTGTTCATTACAAATTTACTTAAATGTCGACTACTATTTCTGAGACTATTGAAGCAAAATATATTTTTATCGATTAATTTTTTGTTGGTGGTGGGGGGATGTATTTAAATTTCTAACGTGTTTTATAAAATTGTTGAACTTTACTAGGTCATAGGCTAGGAGAGCTACAGGTTATCTTTTTTTTTAAAAAAAGACAGAAAACGGATATCATTTACACGAAAAACGAAATGTGAAATGCGATGTCGTTTACATAAAAAAAATAGCGCAACAGAAACACTTATAGGGTATCAAAATATCTTTCAACTATTAATGGCTGGACTAGTTAACAGTATAAACTGTCGTCAGAAACTGATGCCATATATAGAAAGAGAGGAAAATGTCAATTCGCTTTCATCTGCTAACATTGATTGATATGTAGTTATTTTTTCTCTCCTGATTAAAGTATGTTTGGAATGTGGTCCGAGATTAGTATATGATACGTCTTTATCGCTGGCATCGTCGGTGTTGGAGTCATCACCACCGACGGCATCGTTGTCGGCGTCGTCGCCATCGTCACCATTGTCGTCTTCGTTGAGGTCGTGATTGTTCATACTGTCATTGTTGTTGTAGATGATGTCTTTGCTTGTCCTATGGTCAACCCCGATCAAGAAAGCATTCCAAGAAGCATTCCAGCCGTGACCAACTCTTCTTTTAGGAGGGTATGTATCAATAGTACTACATTACCTGATGTGCCCTTCTTTAAGACAATAAGATAACTCAATAAATTCCTACTAGGTTTGGGGGTCACATAGTGTTTCCCTCACTACTTCGTTTATTCGAATTCATCTAATTCTAATTTTTACGGCCCTCACAGAATAATTTCTTCTGCCTCAATATTTTTTAGCAGATAAATAAGATCAAATAAACCACTTCCACTATTTTAAAGGAAAGTGTTCTAGGCCCCATGAGAGGATGGCAAAGTAATTTAATCACTAGTGAGATTGTAAAGAGGCTCAGCTCTCAGAAATAGCAGTAAAGTCTCCTGATAACACACAGTACTGTCTTCAAACGTGTATGGACACACTGAATGATTTAGTCCTAAATATATTATGACGGAAAATAACCTGAGGTAGTCGTGGCTGGAACCCAGTAAATTATGGTTCTGTATGATCATGGTAGACTTGGGGTTAAACAAGAACAACAAAGACATCGCTGATGTTAGGATTTAAAATATTGATTCCTAAATTGCTACTAGTTTTGAGAAGGGCGGCACGAACCGATTAAACGGACCTCAAGACTTGATGTGGAATTACTTTATCGACTTTCAGGCAAAGAGAGACAAGGTTGAGATTTGAACTCAGAACATAAATAGAGGTAATTGAATACCTCAAGGCATTTTCTCTAGTCCACTACTGATTGTGTTATTCAGCATTTTCTGACTGAAGATTTGGAACCCAAATGGTGGACATTGAAACCCGTAGCGTTGTGACGATAAGGTCGGATAGACATCTTAGAAATGTCGATATATCATAGACATTAAACATTTATTATTTTACAACCTAATCAATAGAGGGAAACTCATTAGTAAACTCGAGGGGATTAAAATTAGATAAATCATATCTTTGTCTCCAAAAGTGTATATGCGCGCGCGTGTGTGTATATATGTGTGTGTGCGCGCGTATGTGCGTATGCATGTATGTTTATAAAATCAAGAGTTGACAGTCTACTCAGAGTTTCGCCCCTGGCTAGGATGTTCATTTAAAGCATGACTTCTAGTTGACCTCATCGCCAAGCCAGTAAGATAATGTATAATATATATATATATAATATATATATATATCGATATATATATATATATATATATATATATATATATATATTATATCGCGCAGGAGTGGCTGTGTGGTAAGTTCCGGGTTCATTCCCACTGCGTGGCACCTTGGGCCGACCAAAGCCTTTTAATGGATTTGGTAGACGGAAACTGAAAGAAGCCCGTCGTATATATGTATATATATATATGTGTGTGTGTGCGTGTATGTTTGTGTGTCTGTGCTTGTCACCCTAGCATTGCTTGACAACCGATGCTGGTGTGTTTATGTCCCCGTCACTTAGCGGTTCGGCAAAAGACAGCGATAGAATAAGTACTGGGCTTACAAAGAATAAGTCCCAGGGTCGAGTTGCTCGATTAAAGGCGGTACTCCAGCATGGCCGCAGTCAAATGACTGAAACAAGTAAAAGAGTAAAACATAAAGAGTATATATATATATATTATATATATATATATATATATATATATATATATATATGTATGTATGTATGATTGAGACCTTTTCAACTGTAACAATTAAATATTAAATTTAGAAAAATTAAAAGAAAATTTTTTAAAAGAATATTTTATAGTGTTCAAATATAAGTGGTATTTTCCTTGTTTCTGCCTTTCTCTTTCTCTCTTGTTTACTCTTGTGGGTTCGAGGTCGTTGTGAATTCTTGGTAGGGAAGAAGAAGAAGAAGAAGAAGAAAAAGAAGAAGAAAAAGAAGAAGAAGAAGAAGAAGAAGAAGAAGAAGAAGAAAAAGAAGAAGAAAAAGAAGAAGAAGAAAAAGAAGAAGAAGAAGAAGAAGAAGAAGAAGAGAAGAAGAAGAAGAAGAAGAAGAAGAAGAAGAAGAAGAAGAAGAAGAAGAAGAAGATAATGATGATGATGATGATGATGAGTGAAAGTAGTGAGGTGTTGGATGACTTAAAGTTGGCACGTTATGGATTATAGCAGTGATTGGGCCTGATTTTTAATGGATTCTTAGGAATGTAATATTTGCGTGTGTATTTGTGTTATTCTAAGGCCGAGGTGGATATATCGTTTGTCGTAGACGCGTTCAGAAGGGGCCTGTATCTCTCTATATATAAACGGCAGTTTGTCTGTCTGTCAGGTTGTACCCTTACCCTGACCACGGCTTTCAACCGATTCTGATGAAACTTGACACACATATAGACCAATGTCATAATTCAAAACTAACGCAGCGAAACTTTTGAAAAGTTCCCCCAGTTCTGAAAAAAATTGATAAATTCGACATGGGGTCGAGAATCTAAGCTTTTTATATGCAACACATTTTCTGTTGTAGTTTTCGCAACTTGCAATCGATTTTCACCAAACTCATGGTGAAGCTTAATATTACCCTAAGAAACTTAATTCTGACGTTAGTTTTCCATGCAATACCTTACCATCAGAAAAAATCGATAAAATCATGCCATTTTGGGAAATCGCGTTCAAATTCAAGATGACATATTTTCGACAATATCTTTCACAAATTGGCAGGAATTTCTTTTTAAATTCACAGCGCGCATCATGTCTGCTCCAAGGAGCTATATGGCCCTTTTTATTCCAATAGGATACTTTATTACTGGAAAAAATCGGTTAATTAAATCATCATATGTGGCACACATAGCAAACCGATTTGTGTATTAAACACAAACCACAGACTGTCTAGGGGACGCAACTCGACCTTTTTAACTCTCTGGTTCCACCTAAACAGTGCAACGAAACACGTCTGGTTATGAAACATTTGGCACCACATTTAATAACGGCCACAATACTTACCGGTTGTGGGAAGGGAGAGGACGTCTTCATTCCACGCATGCACCTTCAACTGTCGGGCGCTGACCTACCAATCCACTTCAGGCATTCTCAGTTTCCTGTTAAACTCTGCTTCACAATGTCCATTAATAAATCCCAGGGCCAAACGCTATAAGTCGCTGCGTTACATTTCGGCGAACAGTGCTTCGCCCACGGTCAACTCTACGTGGGCTGTTCACGCGTTGGGAGGCGCAATGATGTTTTCATGTTTTCGCCCAAAGGGACAGCTAGGAACATCGTATACACAGAAGGATTCGAGTGAAGAGAAGACATTGCAACCTACACATGCGCCTTCGTTCCCTAGAGGGAAAGGACTAGATTGGGATTAGTCGTTGCCTACCAGGGGCTCTTACATACCCGGGCAACGCCGGGCTATGCTGCTAGTTTTGTAATAAAGAGAGTTTCTTTACTAATTCGTTGGCTCCAGGTTGTATCGTCCCTGAATTGGTAGAGGGGAAAAATCCTGAAGCCTGAAGTTTTGTGGTTGGCGTAAATATCTATGTGTTGGCTGAATGCTATTTTTCTGTTTTGGGGAATTTTTATCTGGGATCTGTGCAGGGCCATTCTTTTACGTAAACTAATTTTTGTTTGGCCTATGTATTGCTCTTGACACCCAGAGCAGGTTAGCGTGTATATCAGATTCTCCGAAGCACATGTGAAGTTGCTTTTCACTGTGAAACGTTGTCCCTGTTTGAAAGAGAACTCTGATTCCTCAATGAGATAATCGCATATCCTACAATTGGGTCTTCCACATTTTTTTACTGTCGGCTTCTGTGTTGATGAGCGTATTCGGGCTTGTGTCAGGATAATTTTCATAGATTTGGGCTGTCTCTTGCTTTTCATGATCGTGTGTGTTTGGAGGATTAAGTTCATTCTGTGGTCCTTTTTTAGCAGGGGTATGTTTTGGAGGATGGTGTTGAAGGCTTCATTGTTAAGAGGGTTGTGTATGGAGATGTATGGTAAGACTTTTGGTCGTAATTTCTTCTTTAATTTGGGATTTCTGAGTTCCTGGATGTTGAGTTGAAGGGCACGTTGAATTCATATGTCAATTAGTGAAGGTGGGTAGTTCCTGGTGATGAGGGTATCTTCTAGTTCATGTTGTCGTGTGTCTCTGGTGTATGCATTAGAAACTATAGTACAAATCCTTTTTGCTAGATTGAAGGGGATATTCATTCTGGTGTGTCTGGAGTGGCATGAATTGAATGGTAGATATTGCTTGGAATATAGGGTTATAGTATATATATGTTTCTATTACATTATTAGATTTCTTAATGAGGATGTCGAGGAAGGGGAGTTGTTGCTGGCTATATTCCATCGTGAATTCGATGTTTACGTCCAGTCCATTTAAAATTGAGCACCGCCAGCAATTTTTTCCTCTGTCTTCCCTTCTCGGGATCTTTCCTTCTCCTTTGTTTCCGACGAAGAGCTCCGCTCGAAACGTTAAACCCTCCTTCTTCCCTTCTTTCCTGAGCGTCCAATAATACTTTATTTGTTCTACGTCCTCGCGTTGCTGTGTTTTTTTTGTGTTTTCTTGTTTGGATTAACTATATATATATATATATAGGTAAACAGTAAAAATAATTACAGACGTGGACAAGAACATGAAACACCACAGAGACGACACAAGAACCACAGGACGGGACATTCGAAGCCCTCAGTCATCAGTCAAGAACCAGATCATCTTAGCAATTTCGGCTGATTAATCTTGAGATTACTAGATCACGGCCAGCCCTCCAAGAAAAACTAAGCAACGAGCATTAGAAAAACTAAGCTGGAAGCGTAGATTTCCTGGAAGAAGGATCGAATGCATACGAACACCAGGACAGCAAAAGGGACAGATATAAAAAAAAAAAAAAAAAAAAATAATATGGAATACAGAAACATGAAATACAGAAGCATTAACGGTGAAAACAACAAGTGTCTTACGACTGATAAAACAAGCAAACAAATTTTTTCTCTGGCGCATTGGCAAAAGCCTTTTATGAGCGGCGGACGAAAAACAACGATGTTAACACGACGAGGGTCAGGAGCTGAAAGGCAGATTTCGGCCAACAGTCACGTGACAGAGAAGAGGGAAAAGAAAAGAAAGAGAAGCAAAGAAGAGAGAGAGAGAAAGGGGAACAAAACGCAACAAGAGAGAGAAGGAGAGAAAGAAGGAATCAGAGAGGAGAAGGGATGGGTGTCGAAGAATGACCTGTGAGTGCAGAGCGAGACAAAGAAATAGGAGGGTAGTGGAAGACTAGACCAAAGGATCAGAGGAAAGAGAAGATGAATAGAGAGAAGAGAAGAGAGAGGGGGACAGATCAAGTAAAAATGAGAGAGAGAGAGAGACAAACAGAGAGTCGTACCAATTATTAAGAATATGTGTTCACATTAATGATAAGGGGGGTACGGGGCGCCTGGAATATATGTTAAGGTATGTAGAAAAATACAACATGGACAAGAACGTATAACTCTTAGAAGACGATACAATAAACATGGACAGGACATTCGAACCCCTCAGTCTTCAGTCAAGAACCGGATCATCGTAGTAATTTCGGCTGATTAATCTTGAGATTGCTCCGATATGGCCAGCCCGCCAAGGGAAATCTAAGCCAAGCGCATTAGATCCCCTGGAAGAAAGCTTCGAATGTATACAACGCGAGGACGGAAAACGAACGAAGTACATAAACAAAAATACAGAATACGTGACAACAATAAGAATACAAAAACGTAAAAACAATAACGGTAAAAATAAAAATAAAAAATAAACAACAAAACAAAACCAGGACGTAGGACAAGGGTCTTTCGACAGGACGAGTTGAGTATGGGGCTGGCTTGTGAAGTTGTGCCTAATGGCCACGGGGGACGAACAAATACGTGTTGCTTCTGCGGCTGCTGAAAACGAAAAGAGCGCTCAACAGCGGCTAGCTGTCACGTTGCGAACAGAAGACAGGAGAAAGGGACAGATGAAAAGAGAGAGAAGGTGGACGAGGAGGAGAAGAAAGAGACAGATTGAGGGGGCTGGAGGTGAGAGAGATAGAGAAACGTAGAAGGGGGGGGGAGACGGATGGAGAGGGAAAGAAAGGAAGGGGAATAAGGGAGGAGAGAGAGAGAGAAAAAGAGACAGATTAAGAGTCGTATCAATGCTAGAGAAAAATATACTTATCGTATAAGGTCAATTGTGGATACGTAGCCGCCGATTATTAGGTAAACAGTAAAATAATTACAGACATGGACAAGAACATGAAACCACACAGAGACGAGACACAAGAACCACAGGAGGGACATTCGACCCTCAGTCATCAGTCAAATATATATATATACATACATATATATATATACATATTGCTATATATATATATACACTCACATATATATATATACATATATATATATAAATAATATATACATATACACACACCATACACACACACCACACACACACACACCACACACACACACACACACAGCAAAATAATATATGATTATATATATATATATATATATATATATATATATAAGCATACATATATATATATATATGCACCTGTACAGCTATGCGGTTAAGAAACTCGCTTCCCAACCACGTTCTCTTGCGTTCAGTCCCACTGGGCATCAACTAGGGCAAGTGTTTTCTACTATAAACCTGGACCGACCAAAGCATCGTGAGTGGATTTGGTGGATTTGGTAGACGGCAACTAAAATAATCCTGTTGTACACATGTGTGTATGTGCGCGCGCGTATGCGTTTGTGTTTGTCCCCCATCAAGTAACTTTGCTGATTAGCAAAAGCGCTCGGTAGAATAAGTATCAGACTTGAAAATAAGTACTAAAGTCGATTAGTTCGACTGAAACCTTTCAAAGCGGTGCCCCAGAATCGCCACAATCAAATGATCGAAACAAGACGCAAAATATAAAATATAATAATAATAATAATAATAATAATAGTTATCGCCATACTAATATGGCATTCTTATAAAAATAAGAAAAAAGCTGTCCGCTTATTAGCTCCATGAGGCCATCGCCTTAAGTTAGCTATTTGATACACAAACTGTATCCATATAACCTTCGAACAAGGGAGGTCAGTCGCTCCACACTACTTGACTTAGTTATTTTAATATTTCTATTAATAATAATAATAATAATAATAATGATGATGATGATGATGATGATGATGATGATGATGATGATGATAATGATAATAATAATAATAATAATAATAATAATAATTATAATAATAATAATTATTATTATGATGATGATAATAATAATAATAATAATAATAATAATAATTATAATAATAATAATTATTATTATGATGATGATAATAATAATAATAATAATAATAATAATAATAATAATAATAATAATAATAATAATAACAACAACAACAACAACAATAAATGCCTTGATGCAGTACCAAACAGTGGTTCTCGTGGCTTCTGATCTTAACTAATTGGAAGTGTTATCATGTACATTGTTTTGTCTTAGTATAAAAGATGGGCTACAGCAAATATTCTGGCTTGTCAGTTGTTTGACCTTAACCAGTTGACCATGTCCCCTAATGGCTGACGATATGTGCATCTCTGATCATGAGCAGAAGTAGTGGGGGGTATCATAGCCGTGTGTTGAAAAGAATTCTTAGAGGTTTGGATAATTCACTTTTGGAAGCATCCTTAAACAAACCTTATTCAAGGAGCTTTTGAGCAGGGTGGGCTGCTCGACCAGGAGAAGATTCTAACTGAGTCCCACTTGCAAGGTCATGCGCTGTTTATCTTGATATGAGGTCACCATGTCATGCACATATTGTTTTAGGCATGGTGTACCCTTATCAGACAGGTTGTCATGATGGGTATACTGGGCTTCGTATATGTTACCCCAGTGTCATTTTGATTGCATATACTGCTCTCTCACTCAATAATGATAATAATGATAATAATAATAATAATAATAATAATAATAATAATAATAATAATAATAATAATAATAATAATTAATTCTTTTTATTGGCCACAAGGGCTGACACACATGATTAGTAAACATAAAGGGACAAAACAGGACGAAAGGTTACAAAGGGTTTTGTCCGTTTGTGAAAAATCCGAGTAAAAACAGTTTAACAACGAAAGATTATAACAAGGAAAATCTCCCAATAGGGGGAGGCGCTTCGAAAGGCTTCTGGTGGAAAAAACCCATAAAAGCCAACGGGGGCCTGGTCAAAAGGCGGGTAGAGAGCCCCTTTCTCCTTTTATGAAACCATTTTCATTCATAGGCGAAACCTCAGAATTGGTCCATTTATACTGGTCATTCTTGCACAATTCACCCACCTTTCAGAAAACTTGTTATCGGACAGCACTCTCCTCTCTAACCTCATCTTCCTTTTCAAGTGAAACTTGAAAAAGTTGATGAGGCCTTGGCCAAAGAGGAAAGTGTCTGACTTTAGCCCTTTTAAACGGGTCCACCATACAACCTCTTTCGCTACAGCCACTAGGCACAGGAAAACGGCCTCGCCCTCCTTGTTAAAGGAGATCGGCGGGGCAATCTTCACTATGGATTCGGCTGATAGCCGGATCCGTCCTACACGTGACAGTAGCTGTTCGACATAAACCCATAGTTCAGCAATACTCGGGCACTGGACGAGTGCGTGCAGAACGGTTTCGTCGTCCTGGCAACACCTCGGGCAGGCCCGGCTGACGGCACTTCCGTGCCAGTAGAATTTATCCCGAACAGGCAGAGCCCCTCGGTAGCACTGCCAGGCGAGCGACCTCTGGAAATTATCCATTGGCCCCGGCCCGAAAGTCCTTCCGAACAGACCGCTTAGTTCGTTATCGTCAACGCCTAGAGTTTCCCCGAGAACGTCGTCGCATTTTTCCTCCACTAACCCTCTATAGAACGCTAGATTGGAGCTGAAACCGATCGCATTGCCCGCCTGGCGGAGGGCGGAGAGAGCTTGACGGCACTCGAGGTGCCAAGCGTCATTTCTCGGTCTACGTTTGATCCAGGTCTGCAGCTCTGTCAAAGAGACGAGCTGCGGAAAGTCGCGTCTGACAAAAGACGACCACACCTGTTCACCGTCTAGGAAACGCTTGAGATGTCGCAGCCTGAGCGCATGTCTGCGCATCAGTAACCACGGCATGCCAAGGCCTCCCTTCAGCGGTCGTTGAAAGCAGATGGATCGCCTGACCAGTGGCACCGGACCCTTCCACAAAAAGTCGAAGAGCAGGCGTACCAGCTTGGCCAACCAGCGGTCGGGACAAGGGACGACGGTCAAGCGGTAATAGATGACGGATGCAATGTACGCATTCGCCACCTCCGCTCGACCTTTCAGGGACAGCTTCCTCTCGGCCCATTTCTGGGTGAGACGTGCCACCCTGCTCGTCACCTCTTCCCAGTTTTTATCCACCTGGAGGTCCGGACCGAACCAGACCCCGAGCAGTTTAACGGGTCCGTCTGTCCAGCGCTCTACGACGCTGTTGGACGGCATGGGCTTGCCTCTCCAGGCGCCCAGTTGCAAGCCCACATACTTTTCCGCGTTAGTCTTTGCCCCTGTCACCGCTTCGTACTCGTTTAGTGTCTCGCCAATCAGGCCAATGTGCCTGTGGATCGACACCATCACGGTGACGTCGTCGGCATAGGCAGACACGCTGTCTCCGCCTCCTAGATCGCGCGGGATACCCCTCAAAGCCTGCAACTTGCACAGTAATGGCTCGAGAGTCAATATGTACAAGAGGGAGGAGAGAGGGCATCCTTGGCGGACCGAACGCGAGATGTCAAACGGTTCCGAAAGGTGACCGTTCACCAGTATCACCGAGTAGATGTTGCCGTATAAAGCAGCGATCCACCCGCGGAAGACTGAACCGAAGCCGGCTGGCTTGAGAACAGCTGCCAGGTACCGATGGTCGAACCTATCGAAGGCTTTACTCTGATCTAAATTGATCAAAGCCCCACCTGCGCCAGCGTCGTTACCCACCCTCTCTATGATGTAGCGCATGAGATGGAGGTTGTCGTGTATCGACCTGGTCGGCGCAGCGCATGTCTGCGTCTTGTCAACCAGCTTGTCCACGACAAGTGCCAATCTCTTGGCTAACACCTTGGCCAAAATCTTCAACTCTGTATTGAGCAGAGTGATGGGCCGAAAATTCCCTATAACGTCCCCCTTGTTTGGGTCCTTCTTTAGCAAAGCCACCACCCCTCGACAGACAAAAGCAGGAATTCTCCCGCTTTGCTGCCAGTTGCAGGAGACGTTTGCCAACAGGCCCGCAAACAAGTTTGGCATTGAAGTGTAAAGCTCGTAGGGCAGACCATCCAAACCCGGCGATCTACCTCTCTCGTGCAACTCTTCATCGCTTCCTCCACTTCCCAGGCAGATATCGGTCCTTCGCAGCACTCTGCCTCGCTGTTCGAGAACCGCGGTAGGCCGTCCAGGTACACACTGAAGTCTGCACCATTGGTGTCCGTTCCACCGCTCGTCATCCCTACAGTTGAGCAAAGTGCCGCTGAAACACCTCACACATCTGCTTCGGTTCGGTAACCTCGCGCCCGTTCTGGTCCACCAAAGACCGAATGGTTGCTTTGTTGCCTCGCTTCGCCTCCGCCACGCGGGCCCATCGAGCGGCTCTAGGCCCCTCCCCGCTTAGCGAACGTGCCTTAGCTCTGACAACGCAGCCTTCGTGTTTGGCGTCAGAGTGTTGGTCGAGGGCCAACCTTGCCGCCAACACGTCGGTCGCGAAGCCAGTCTCAAGAGCCTCGTCTAGTTTCTTAACTAAATCCCGCTCTCTCTTCCTACGTTCAATAGCTAGAGCCTTACTAAACCTAATCGACTCTACTCTAATTGCTCTCTTGAGGGCAAACCACCAGTTGTTGTTGATGATTGCCCCCGTGAGCGCCCGATTAACTAGTAAACTAATCCGGTCTCTGTAACCTTTGCACGCCGTTAACGACGCGTTCAGCTTCCAGTAGCCGGGTCCCTGTCTACGTATCCTATCTAAGTCGACCGTACAGATCACGAATTTGTGGTCCGTGTAGTCGACTAGGTGGAATTGTGGGGAAAAGGTGGGGAAAAAATAATAGGAGAAAAAGGCTCTACTTACTGGTGGTGGGGGTGGCTCCCTTGTGCTTTTGCACGGGTGCTTCCACGATATTTTTATAAAGTTTCTTTGAGAAACTTAACTTTTCCCTAGCGATCCGACATCGTTAGGGAATATTTGTTTTATGTCACTGTATGTTGTTGCGTTGATTTCGATTGTGAGAATGTGTGCTGGTGGTGTGTTGTGTGTTGGTATAACGAAATCTGTTATGTTTGTACTTGTTTTGTCTTTTAGGTATGCAACGAGTTTTTCATTCTTTGTGTTTATTGCTGTAATTGTGTCTGTGTGTGTTGGTGTGTGTGACAGTGGCAGTAGTGGTGTCGAAAATGTTGTTGTTGTTTGTTGTTGTGAGTGTGTGTTTTTGTTGTTGTTGTTGATGTTGGGAAGCACTATTTGTTCATGTTTCCCCTGTGTGTTCTTTTGTTTTTTCCTCTTCTTCTTCTTTGGAGGCACTGTGTGCCATTCCCCTTTCTCGGTATCAGTGCTCGCACAATCCGAGCTGTCCTGATCCGGAAAGGGGATGGCTGTTGGGTCCGCTTCATCAGAGGGGCGAAAGATTGTTTGTTCTGCTGGTAGCGGTGGTGTTGTTGTGTCTTTTGGTGATGGTGACGGTGTTGGTGTTTCTTCTTCTTGTTTTTTTGTTGTTGATTTTCTAGGTGCTGGGGTTGGTGTTGGTTTGGTGGTTGTTGTTGGAGGTGGTGTCGTTCGTCGTGGTGATGGTGATGGTGTTGGTGGTGTGGCAGTCTTTGGTGCTTCGTGCTGTTGTTGTAGTTGTTGTTGCTGCTGCTGCCTCTTACCGTCTGCCTCAATTCTTTTCTTGTAAATGGGGCAGTCCCTTTTTATGTGGCTTTCGCTGCTGCAGAGGTAACATTTTGGCTTTCGCCCCTCCACAGCAACGTGTAGCCTGGTGCCATCCGGCAAGTTAACGGAATCTGGGATGGTATGAATATTTTCCTGTTGAATCTGCACCAGGAGCAGCACTCCCATTCCTGACCAGTTCTTTTCCCTCATTCTCCGTACATCCAGAATAGTGGCAATTCTGCCAGCACGCCGCTTTAATAATAATGATAACAATAATAATAATGAGGATAATGATGATCAGAGGGCTCCAGGTACTCCTGCTATGTGGATGATATCAACAATGTGGCATAAGCACCCCTACAAGACAGTGTCTATGAACAAGAAGCTAGCACCATGGAGAGCATGCAGCAAATAGCTAACTCCATCCACCAGAGTATTAAAACAATAGTACATTACCCTAACAAGCACCCTAACTATAGGCTACTGGTCTTAGACACAGAAATCTGGCTGGAAACTAAGAAAAATATGGTCCAGATCCTCTATTCCCACTATATCAAACCTATGGCCAATAAATACCTGATCCACAAGAACGCAGCTATTACGCACAACACCAGTTTCAAAATTCTAAAAGCGGACCTGGTAAGAGTGATGAGGAATGTTTCCCGCGTATACGACCCAACAGAATTAGAAAAACACATACAACACTACATTCACTACATGCAATAGTCTGGTTACAGCCAAAGGGACAGGATTAGAGTGTACAAAGGACTCAGGGCTAAGTGCAAGGCAGTCATATGATGCAACTGGGATCAGCCCGTCCCAGAGTATCGTGATAGTTGATGCTATTACCCATGACGGTGAACTAGCATACCTTTTGAAAAAACATTAGATTAGGCAAATCCACGGTAGTAGAAAGTTCAGGAACCACCGTAAAATCCCTGTAGAATATATCCATTCAAAAGGCCTCCATGTGCACAGAACAACTGCATAGTGTGTAGGATGAATCCAGAAGTTAACTGTAAGATTAGGAATGTAGTCTATAGCATACGGTGTACTGAGGAACGGTGCACAACCAAGATAACAACATACATTGAGAAAGCAATACGTAGCATAGGGGAACTGATATGTGAACACTGGAGAGAGCTCAAAGAAGAGAAACTCTTGTCAGTGCTCCACCAACATGCTCAGTTAGAACATAGAGGTTCGGTTAATAACATAGATGTTATGGTATTGTCAGCACATAGAACAAACATGACACTTAGATTACAGAGACCACACACAAAGTAGTAGAGAGACTGAGCCTCAACAGAAACCTCGAATGGAACAATAACAACCCCGATTACTATACGCAAAATGACTACTAAAGAGATAATGAGAGAAAAAAGAGACATACAAACATACAGTATAATAATAAGCCTACACACACACATGCACGCGCGCGCGCACAGAAAAGACACACATATACATACTTAAGACGGAATGAGAAAAAACAAGAGAAATAAGTAAACAAATGAAAAAAAAATAAATAAATGTCACGGGTGCAAACAGTATAGTAAGCAAACTCATACGCACGCACACAAACACACACACAAAACATATACAGAACACGGAGACACCCCCACACACGCACACACACACACACATACACACTCACACACACGGACACACACACATATAAGGATTCAGACTATAGAAAGACAGAATTGACGAAGCTAAATAGGTAACATATGGGACGGAGAGCCGCTGAAGAGGTCACAGGATGTGTGACAAATGGTTTCAGATAAAATAAGGGCAATATTAAAGCTGAAGTGAAGGACGAATATATAGTACCTGTGTTTATTTGGCAAAAAAAAAATGACCATCCAGAAATATAATATCTGTTTCAACACTCGATTTCATATCAGGAAACTAGCAAAACAAATATATAATAATGTGTGTGAGTATATATATATATATATATATATATATATACATACATACATCATACATATATAATATATATATATATATATATATATAATATATATATATATTATATATATATATATATATATATAATATATTATATATTATTATATACACAGAGGCACCCCATCGCTTACGGCGGCGAGTGTTCCAGTTAATTAGATCAACGGAACAGTTTGCTCGTGAGATTAACGTGGATGTGACTGATCACTCCACAGACACGCGTACCCCTTCACATACTTCTCAGGGAGATTCAGCGTGATACAGAGTGTGACAAAGCTGGCCCCTTGAAATACAAGCACTACACATTTTTGCCAGGTGAGTGGACTGGAACACCGTGAAGTAAAGTATCTTGCTCAAGAACACAAGACGCCGCCGACAATCGAAATCACGACCCTACGATTGCGAGCTGAATACCCTAACCACTAAGGCATCTGCCTTCACACACACACATACATACGCATGCATATATGTATGTGTAAGTATGTATGTATATATATATATATATGTGTGTGTGTGTGTGTGTGTGTGTGTGTGTGTGTGTGTGTGTGTGTGTGTGTGTGTGTGTGTGTGTGTGTGTGTGTGTGTGCATGTTTGTATGTTTGTATAGATATGATAAAGAGAGACAGACAGAGAGGGAGAAAAAAAGAGAGAAGGTCAGAGAGGCAGACAGACGTCATACCCAATCCTTAGGTTATCTAAGACTAAAGCGGCTTATTTTCTTGTATGCCCTCTTAAAAGTAAGTAATTGTCTATCAAGCAATTTTTCTTCACTAACAAAATCGATAACTTTGGAGCATTATTTAAAAATGAACATACATATAAGCTCACGTATACATATATGCATATATATGTGCAGTATGTAAGCGACCAGTTCACATTGTTGTGTTCAACTCAATCCTGTTGATATGGACTAATGATCGCTTCGCTGCTGTCGACCTCGCCTGTAAATCAAGATGGTTGGTCACCTATTGAAGGATGACTCCTATCGTCAAGAGCAAACCAATTTTTGTGATTGTTGAGAGATGACGGATTGGCAAGACTAACACATTTTAGTCTCATTTCAACTGCATATATCTTTATATATACATAATATATGTATAATATATATATATATATAATATATATATATATATATATATAATATATTATGTTTGTGTGTGTAAATATATATTATAAAAATATATTATATATATACATAAATACACATGCATATATAGGCATACATATACACACACAAATAATATGAATAAACATAACAAATATATATATACATATTTATATATATGGTGTGTGTATGTATATATATATATATATATATATATATATATATATATATAATAATATACTATATATATCTATATATAATATATATACATATATATACATACGGGAAGCTTTATGAAAATAAACAAAAGCGAAGGCAGGTGGAAAACAACGAACAATTGTATTAGTATGGCGCTCAGGAAATATAAATAAAAACAAGTCTTTAACGTTTCGAGCCTACGCTCTTCAACAGAAAGATACACAGAGAGAGAAAAACACAGAAAGAATAGAGAAAAAAAATGCGTGCGTGCAGAGCTAACGAATCAACATGGCGATCTGATTTCGGCCAGAGGTCAAAGATCAAACATGAGACGCGAGACCGAAATAAGGGGAGATAATAGGGTTGATAAAAGGGTTGAGGGACCAGCTAAAAGTGCGTGGGAGGGGTCTGGATGTGTGTATGTATAGGGTTGGTGTATGTATTAGTATGATAAGGGTGTGTGTGTGTGTGTGTGTGTATGAGAGAGTATTAGTGCGTAGGATTGGTCTGGACGTCGCGTATGTATGGGGTTGGTGTATGTATTAGTATGTATTAGTATGTATTAGTACGTATTGTATGTATAGGTGTGTGTGTGTGTGTGAGAGAGTATAAGTGCGTATGCGGGGTCTGGACGTGTGTATGTATAGGGTTGGTGTAAGTATTAGTATGTACTAGTATGTATTAGTACGTATTAGTATGTATTACTTGGTGTGTGTATTAGTATGGCACATCATATGTGATGTGATGTGTAAAGTCATGTGGTGTAGTGAGGAGAAGAGGGGGAGGGGGAGAAGAGGGGGAGAGAAGGGGAGGGGGAGAAGAGGGGGAGGAGAAGGGGAAGAGGAGAGGATGGGGGGAAGGAAGGGGAGAGAGGGAGCAGAGGGAATGGGAAGAGGGAGGGAGAAAGAAGGAAGAAGAGAAGGGGAGTAGGGGTGAAAGGATGAAGGACTGAAGAAGTAGGGGTCGGGGGGAGAAAGGATAGGTGAGGAGAGGGGAGGGGGGTTAGATGAGGAGGGGGGGAGAGTGTTGAGACCAAATGGCGTATAAGAGCGAAGAGAGAAGATTAATTCCTGTTCACGGCGCAAACGGGAATCCGGATGGCCTCTGTGTAAGGACAAACCGAACACAGATAGGTGTTGCAAGGAGTGACCGGTGGAGCGGAAATGGCGTGAGACGGTGTGTCGTTCGCAAGGTGGATGTCACGAAGGTGTTCCGCGAACCGGTCAGCCAAGCGGCGTCCCGTTTGTCCGATGTACAAGGAATTGCAGAGAGAGCAAGAGATGCAATAGATAATATTGCTGGAGGTGCAGGTGAAGGAGTGGATGATGGGATAGGGTCGATGGTGGGTGCTAGTGAGGCGGGTGGTGTTGGAGAGGTAAGGGCAAGTGCGGCAACGTGGGCGGGAGCAGGGGAACGAGCCGGGTTGGGAGGTAGGGTCAGGGAAGGAGCTATGGACCAAAAGGTCTCGAAGGTTGTGGGCTCGTTTGAAAGAGGGGAGGGGTCGGTTAGGGAAGAGGTGTGAAGTGGACGGGTCGGACTGGAGATGACGGAAAGCTCGAAGAATGGTGCGTTGGAGACGTAGGGTCGTGGGGTGGTAAGTGAGGGGAAAAGGGAGGCGGGAGACTACAGGGCGGGTTCGGGGAGAGAGAGCAGATACACGGTCCACGGACCGTGCTCTGGCAAGGGCGGTGTGGATAGTGGTGAGGGGGTATCCACGTATGGTGAAGTGGTAAGCCATACGTTGAGACTGAGTCTCAAAGTCATGGTCGTCACTACAGAGCCTACGTAGACGGAGGAATTGGGAATAGGGATGGAAAGCTTGGTGTGTTCTGGGTGGGAGGAAGAGAAGTTGAGGTATGAGTGTGAGTCTGTGTGTTTGTAGTGAATGGAGGTGGTAAGAGTGGAGTGAAGAATGCTAACCGAAATGTCGAGGAAGGAGACAGAGGTGTTGGAGATAGTGGAAGTGAAGTGGAGGGCTGGATGGAAAGATTGGACGAAAGAGAGGAAGGAATCTAGATGTTCGCGGGAGAGTGAGGTGGCACCGATAATGTCGTCAATATAACGACCATATAGTTCAGGAGTGGGACCAGTGAAATTAGAGAATATTTGGGCCTCAACATAGCCAACGAAAAGGTTCGCATAGTTGGGGCCCATTCGCGTTCCCATGGCCACTCCCGAGACCTGATGGTAGAACTCGCCCGCGAACGAGAAGCAGTTCAGAGTAAGGACAAGTTCGGCCAGACGAATGAGTGTGGAGGTGTCAGGTACAGGGTTAGAGCGGAGGTCAAGAAAGTGTCGAAGGGCCTGCAGTCCTTCGTGGTGAGGGATAACAGTATAGAGGCTTTGGATGTCCATAGTAAAAAGGATTTTGGAGGAGCCGGGAGGAAAG
>NC_042998.1:148279831-148329831 GCF_006345805.1 Octopus sinensis | reverse complement strand
AAAGCACGAATTTCGTCTTAGCAAGTCACGACATTGACAAGCCTCAAGGAGGACGAAACGTATTTGTCGCTCTCGTGGGTTGCTACTGAGTTCATATTCGCCTCGCTCTGATATATACTGTGTTTTTAACACAACATATCTAAGAAAGGATTTTCTCGCAGACGAAAACCACAGCATCATGTCTTTCAATATACATTTAGTATGATACACAGAGAACTATTTTAGTTCAATGCTGTTTCTGATAATATTTTTTTCTCTTGTCATCTAATCGATGTTACTTTAGCATTTTAATGTTACTAACATTCAATATATTTTCACTCACAGCGATATTTTATATTATAGTTATAAGACTGCATTATGTTAGAAACAATATTAGAACGATGGTGAGTCTTCTCATACAAACAGATATCGTCCTGTTAGTCTCCTTGCGGTCGTTAGCAAGGTCTTGGAGTGGCTCATCAACAACGTTGGTTGAGTTTCTTGAAAGCTTAGGACTCCTTACGACTCAGTTCGGCTTTCGTGGCTCTCGTTCTACTGTTGATCTTCTGAATGTTATTACAGAACACATCTGCCTATTTATGGATAAATCAGGAGGGAGTCGTGCAATAGCTCTTAATATACCCAAAGCCTTTGATAAGGTACGGTATGCTGGTTTGCTCCATAAGCTCTCTGTTTATGGTGTCTGCGCAAAGGTCTTTGGCGCTATCAGGTCATTCCTTTCAGGTCTTTGTGCCCATGTTACATGGTGAAACAACCAAACCTCTTGAGAATAGGACTTTGAAACTGTTTGATCTTACTTTCTCACCTGATATTTCTTGAGGTTCTTACATAGTCAGTTTGGTAGATCTGCTTTTCTTGTGATGGGTTATTGTATAGGTTGAAAGACTACATTACATTTGAAGCCATTTTGTACCTTTGCCAGTCCACAATTCGTCGTTGTATGGAATACTGTTGTCATATTTGGGTAAGTGCACCATCTTGTCACCTGGATCTCTTCGAAGATCGGGTTCAGAAGCGAGTTTCTACTTTGATTAGTCCCTTTCTTGCTTCAACTATGCAACTCATGTCACATCGTCAATAGTCTTGAATCTTTTCTGTTACTATTACTACATGAAGTGCTCTGATAAATTTTCCCTCCTTCTTCCAGATCACTTTGTGCCATCTCGCCTGGCCCGAAACTCGCTGCATTTTCATCCAAATGCTGTTGTGCTTCCACGAATAAGGAAGTCTTTCTACGGTCGTAACATTTTCCCTCGAATTGCCAGACTCTAAAATTCTCTTCCATTACATTGTTTTCCTCTTCCTTATAACCTGAACTCATTCGAGTCTAAAGATAAATCATTCTTTGTGTTTTTATTTCTCCTTCATAGTTCCTAACACTAAGTGGCTTTTTGCTTTGTTTGTGACCTTCAACTAAAACAAAATGTGTCGTGGTGGAGCAAATATCATAGAGCAGTATTGAAGAAAAACAGAAAGATAAGTACAAACAGGATAAGATGTAACAATAGTTTCTTCATTAGCCGCAAGGGCCGTAATGGTGTAACAATAACAACAAAACTGTTGTTCCTCAGTTCTCGTGGAATTGACCTTCTCTTGATAACGATATGAGGAGTAAACCTATGAAACATTAACCCTGACTTCCATTTAAATGGCTAGCATAAAAACGTTCGCTTCAATGATGAGGAAGGCGGAAAACTAAATAAAATGGCGTCTGCTTAGTGGGTTTACCAGCTGACCATGCTGAACAGAAATGGTTCCACGGGCAAACAAAATAATAATAAATAGGTAAAACGGACTGAAAAGAACCGATTTAGCCCTATCACATTAAATGAAAAATTTCTGACTTTGGTATCATTATACAAACTGTAGCGGTGACAGCGGCAACAGCAGCAGCACTAATGATAAGAACAATAGCAATAAAAATGACAACAATAACAACAGCAGAAATGGCAAGGACCTTACAGGTAGGTAAAATATGAGAGAAAAACATGGAAAATTAGAAAGACTGGAAAACAGAGAGAAATTATAAAAACAAAAACCATGACGAAAAATAACAAAATAAAAAATGGAAGAACAGCAATACCAACAGCAACACCAAAAACAAAGGTATTGAACAATGGGAGAGGGGATGAACAAATGTACAATGGAAGAAAGGAAGCTAGCAAAAAGTAAAAACATCAACAACAAAACAGTAGTAGTAGTAGTAGTAGTAGTAGTAGTAGTAGTAGTAGTAGTAGTAGTAGTAGTAGTAGTAGTAGTAGTAGTAGCAGCAGCAGCAGCAGCAGCAGCAGCAGTAGTAGTAGTAGTAGTAGTAGTAGTAGTATAGTAGTAGTAGTAGTAGTAGAAACTGAAGGAAGTTGTAAAGAAACCGGAAAAGAAATACTGCACTGCAACTGCGACTACAAGTACTACTAATAGTACTAATACTACTACAACTAACAATAGTAAATACTGACTAGTTCTTCGATGTTTAATAATAATAATAATAATAATAATAATAATAAGCGTTGCTGTAACGACAAGTTGAACAAGAACAAAAAAGGAGAAGAATCGGAAAGAAAGAAAGAAGGAGGAGAAGACAAAGGAAACGAAAAGGAAGGAAAAGAAGAAATAGATAAGAAAGAAATTATTCAATGTTTCGATGTCGTGACGAGAACGACATTTTAAAGGAAACTATTCCTCATGGACCGGAAGTCTGCTAAGTGATGCGCATGTCAAATAACTACGTTTCCATGGCAAACATTCAAATGTACGAACGTGTCTGCTGATATATATATATATACTCACACACACTCTCTCCCTATATATATGCATATATATATATATATATATATATATATATAGCACATGCATGTGTATATGTTCAAGAATTTATATGTATGGTAGTGAGTGTGTGTATGTGTGTGTATGCGTGTGTGCGCGTGTGTGTATGCGTGTGTGCGCGCGCGCGTGTGTGAAGTTTTATTGCTATCATATATCTATATATTCACATAGTTGAGTCAGATATATACCAACACACATACACGTATACATATAGACACATATATGCATATAGACACACACACACAATCTCACTCACTCTCTCTCTCTTTCTCACACACACACATGCCCTCTCTCTCCCTCCCTGTCGCACAACATCTTTTTCTCTCTCTCTCTCTCTCTCTCTCTCACACACAACTCACACATACCTACACAGAGACAGATACTCGGGTACACACACATACACACATGTTTAGAAACTTTTTCATGGCTATTAATGTGGATATATTGAAAGACTACGACTGACAAATAGAGTTAATAACATATCTGATAGTAGTAGTAATAGTAGTAGTAGTAGTAGTAGTAGTAGTAGTAGTAGTAGTAGTAGTAGTAGTAGTAGTAGTAGTAGTAGTAGTAGTAGTAGTAGTAGTAGACATTGGGGTAAGGGATAGGCTTAGGAATGGTAATAGTGGTGATTTTTGTGATAATTATTATAGTAATGGTGGTGCTAGTGGTGGTGGTGGTGGTGGTGGTGGTGATGGTGGTGAGGGTACAAATGATAGCACTAAGGATGATATTGGTGATGGTGGTGGTCGTCGTCGCCCTCGTTACCGTCGTGGTAGTGATGAGGATTATTGCGTTGATAATAATAATGCTCGATGGTTGAGTAGGTACTGATAAGGGTACTAGTGATGGTACAGTTTGTGGTAGTGGTAATAGTGATGTTGAAGATGACAGTATCGATGGTAGTAACGATGGCTGTATGTTGGTTATTGTTATCGTATAGATTCCTGCTTATCGCCGATAGAACACACGTTTTGTCACACAAGATGTCGCCCCAACCCCTAAAAACGAGCCGCGGGTTTCTTCTTCTTCCATAAACACCATCTTTCTGTCTAACTTTGTAACAGCATGAATGCAGTGGTTCAAGCTGGACCAATTTCTTCTCCTCGTTGACCATTCTACAACTGTACCCCTATTGCTGTCGTTGTCGCTATTATTTAGCGCAAGATCAGCCATATTTGATTAGGCAGGTTATCAAAGACTCTCCATTTGAGACCATACCAGTTATATTTCAATATAGTTGTATAAAGGACCACATTATTTTAGTATGTCCATTTTTTCTTCAAGTTTATAGGGTGTGATTTGAGAGTGATTTAGATGTTGTTTTTAGCAGGTAGAACACACATTAACTGAGAAATCCTGACACGTGTGTGTGTGTGTGTGTGTGCTACTGATGTGCATATCTTTGAAAAAAAGAAGAGGATAAACTACGGTCAACTTTTTCGAAACCTCCAACTTTTATATCCAGATTATAAATTCAAATTTATACCATGTGTAACACAATTTATGTCCTTGGGCAAAAACTATTATTTCCTATTTCCTTACCCCTAGAAAGTATGGAAAACGGCTAATATTTCCTTCAGACTTTGCTTTTGTTACATTTATCCAGACCTCCAAAGAATCCCTCTCAACACATGGCTATGATGCTCCTGTAATACTCCTGCTCATGATCAGAGATGTACATATTGTCAGCCACTAAGAGGCATGCTCAAATGGTTACGGTCAAACAACTGACAGGCAAATATGAGGTATTAAGCAGAATATTTGCTATAACGATATTTCTGCTTCAGCAACTCAGCGCTGAATCTATCTGAAATGTGATGGAAAATAAATCAGTTTCAAAACATTGATGTCCAGGTCACAAAGATGAAGTTTGATGGGAATAAATTTCTTTATAAAGAGGAAATAACACCAAAGACATTAAAAAAAAAAATTTTGTTACACAGTGTAATTAGTACACTTGATTATGTGAGTAAATGCTCAAGTGACAATCTGGATAAGCCTGAGTTTTCAGAAAAAGAAATCACCCAACTAACTCGCACATTACAAATACAATCTGTAACAGGAACCGTAAAAATAGGCAAGACTTTCCTCAAGTTCGGAATGTGACATTGTTTTGCTATTTACATTCCAACGGCGGAGCTTTGTAACTTTATTACAAACTAGCTCCTTCTTCGGAGAAAGAAATAAAATGATTAAAAACAGAAGAAAGCATACATACACGCACACATACATACATACATACATACATACATACATACAAACAAACATACATACATAAATACATACGTAAGTTCGTACGTGGTAGGTAGATAGGTAGATAGGTAGGTAGGTAGGTAGGTAGGTAGGTAGGTAGGTAGGTAGGTAGGTAGGTAGATAGATAGATAGGTAGGTAGTTAAGTTGGTTGGTTTGTTGGTTGGTAAGTAGGTAGGTATGACAAATATACAATAGGTCTTTGCAATCGAATTTTCTCCATTGGTATTCAAAGCCATCGATTCAATGTAACTTCTATTTCCTCTGTCCATGGAGGAATGCAGACACGTTTAAAATGTTGCCAGAATTCCCAGCTTCACCCAACATCAATCTTCAAGTCTTTAGAAGTAATCGATAATCAAAAATAACTGCAAAATGAATTGCACAATAAATGTACCGTACGTCTAAATTATAACATGGAATATCTACAGCAAGTTTAAAAAGTTGAAATTTAAATAGAAAATTACTTTTACGACAACACAATTGCTAACACACATAGCTATACACACTATGCATGCGTTCATTTATACATGTATAGATACATAGGTTCATACATATATCCATACAAACACGATACATACTTATATACTATGTCTATATACATGCTACATACAATATATATGTATAAAGGCGTATATATATATATATATATATATATTTTTCTTTTTCTTTTCCTTATTTCTTCTTCTTCTCCTTTTTCTTTTTCTTTTTTCCTTGTCTCTTTCCTTTTTCTTTCATCTTATTTTATTTTCTTTGCCCCACAAATTCCTTCAGCCTTTAGAATTCTCAACATAGCAGTTTTGCACGGAGAGCAATAACATGGCAAATTACCTTATCATATAGCAGGAATTGATTGTGGATTAATAATGGTTAAAATACATCGTCTGTGAGTATGAAATCCCTCATCTTACCACTGGAAATGTAAATCTTCACTATGGATTAATTCACCTTTTCTGTGAAGCTAATAAGTCTTTAAAAACCTGTGATAAGTCTGTGCATCATCCTCCTCATATCTCTGGAAATTTAAATCTACACTATGGATTGATTCATCTTCTCTTCGAAACTAATAAGTTTTTTAAAAATCTGTGATAAAACTGTGCATCATCATTAAGGAACTTTGGAAAACTGTTTACAACCTATATCTGCCTCTAATGGAACTATCTCCAATATTTCATGAGTATAACCTCACCCACTAAGATGTCTAGAGAACTCAAATGTATTTTAGCTGATGAGTACGGGACACTTTTATCTGCTGCAATTTTTGCAACTTGTAATAAATCCTGTCTTTGTATGAAACAATTGTACTAAAAACCAATCCATTCTTGTTGCTTCTTTCTCGTATATATATATATATATATATATATATATATATATATATATATATATATATACATACATACATGTATGCATAGATACAAAACTTTTCTAAAGTTCAATATATAATATTTATCGATGTGGTCGTTCAGATTCCAGCGATGGAACTTAGTTTCTTTGTTTAGAAATCAGCGTACTGTAATAGATTCCTATAAATCCCACTGTGATATAACTTTGCTAAAACAATCTACAATGTCATCCGTAGAAAAGACTGTCTTAAGATGATTATAAACAACAGCCCCTACTACGGAATACATACACATCAACACATGCAACATTGGTGAAACATTCCCATCGACGTTTCTGCTAAATGCACGCATATCAGATCCGATATAGTTATTTTGGATAGATAAAAATAGAAGGCATGTACGGTTATAGATGTCAGTTACCCTATAAATTTGAACCTCACTCCTAAAATCAGTGAAAATAAAAATATCTTTGGACAGTTGCTTTGAAACCTGCAACTCCTCAAAGGGATCAAGGGTAAAGACTCCCTTCGGTCATGAATGACCATGGGATTGCACCTAAAAAGTTACCCTCCGAGGCACAAATCCTGGGAAGATTGTTTACGGAAGACCAGCAGTCGTCCATGCATACCAGACTCCCCTCTCTACACCACTGATGTTACCCAAGGGAAATGCAAAGAAGGCCGTTACAGCCTGGCACCAGTGATGTCGCATCTCATTTGTACAGCGAACTGGAGCAACGTGAAATATAGTGAACTGGAGCAATTGACTGGAATGGAGCAACATGAAATATAGTGTCTTGCTCAAGAACACAACACACAGCCCGGTCCGTGAATCGAACTCACTAACTTGTGATTATAAGTCCGAAGCTCGTGTACCAATAATCATTGGTGCACTTGGTTATGTTAATAAATTCCTTAACCGCAATTTGGAGACGCTAGAATTTTCAAAGAGAAAGAGATCGGCCAACACAAAATTTACAGATACAATTTCTGAGTGGAACATAAATGTTGCCATTCAAATTCCAGTAATGGAGCATTTGTTTCTTTGTTAGAAACAAGCTCCCTTATTTTGAATTCTAATAAATAAATAAAAATTCTAATAAATAAAGTAATTTTAATAAATACACACGGATAGGAATATATCAGAAGTAAATGTTTATATTGTAGAGAAGTTTTGTTGCAAGTTAGATAAGGAATAACCTGTTACGCACTCACACACAACCCGCGCACACACACTCACATACGCATACAAATATATTTCATCAATTATACACACACTCACATAAATGCAGGTTCACACACAGAAACATAGACACATGACTCATATAAGAACCAACGTCAGTACACATTCAACAAGATAGACTTAAGGTGCCCAGTGAACTCTAATATGTAAATTTTACCAGACATCTTGAGGGGATGATCGAAATACTCTTCCGCTCAGAAATACATCGAAACGTCAAATGCGATTCTGAGCATATTTCTCAAGGAATTTGTCAAAAATAGCGATCGAATATTCCCCGTCGAATCTATCAGAACGTTTACGGATGAATAGATACATGGATTCTCGATGTTTTGCATGCATCTCATATTGTAATAATTCTGCTTGTCATTGCGTTACTTAGCCAGTCGATAACGCTTTCACGTGATAAGAGAAAAAGAGGGAGAAAGAAAGGAGGGAAAGAGGGAGAAAGAAAGGAGGGAAAGAGGGAGAGAGAAAAGATGGAGGGAGAAAAAGAAGAAGAGAGAAGCCTCCATGACGTGAAGCAGAGGGTTTAGTTGAAGGGAAAGAGATGAGAAAGGAAAGGAGAGTGAAAAAGAGGACAAGGTGAAGAGTGAGACAGAAATAGGGGAAAGAAAAAGGAGAGAGAAAAAGAGGACAAGGCGAAGAATGAAACAGAAAGAGAGGGAAGAAAAGAGGGAGAGAGAGATGCATCCATGACGTGAGATAGGGCGGACGTAATATTTATAACGGGGTTAACAAGTTAGTTGAGGAGGAGAGTTGAAAATATAATCTTAGCAGAGGGGTGATGTTCTGATGGTGAGGATAAAGATAGGCGGAGAGAAATAAAAAGAACTTCCCGTAAATATGATACAATCTTTACTTAAATTGGATATATCTGCCACGTAAATAAGCATGAATATTTCACGGAATTGCACTTATGCGCATGCGTTAAGTGATAGGAGATATAAAAAAACTTAGGCGCAGAAGTGGCTGTGTGGTAAGTAGCTTGCTTACCAACCACATGGTTCTGGGTTCAATCTCACTGCGTAGTACCTTGGGAAAGTGTCTTCTACTAAAGCCTCGGGCCGACCAAAGTCTTGTGAGTGGATTTGGTAGACGGAAACTGAAAGAAGCCCATCGTATATATATATGTGTGTGTGTGTGTGTGTGTGTGTGTGTGCGTGCATGTTTGTGTGCCTGTGGTTGTCCCTCCACCATCATTTGACAACCGGTGTTGGTGTGTTTACGTTACCGTAGCTTAGCGTTTCGGCAAGAGAGACCGATAGAATAAGTACTAGGCTTACAAAGAATAAGTCCTGGGGTCGATTTGCTCGACTAAAGGTGGTGCTCCAGCATGGCCGCAGTCAAATGACTGAAACAATTAAAAGAATAAAAGAATAGAAAATGGAAAAATAAGAGTGAATATATATTTTATGATTGCTGTGTATTAAGTCTATAAAATTGTGCATAAAGTAATATAAAGTGTATATATAAAGTGCATGAAGTAATCATTATATTCTAGTTTCTTTTAGTTTTCAATGAGCAGCTGATGAGCGACTGTGTTCCCATACAGACACAACACAGACTACACTTCCAGTTTTTTTTTAATAAAGTTTTCAGAAATAACCCAATAGGTTTAACATTAATTCCGTGAAATATTCACGGGGCCCACTAGTGAATTGCTATTTGTTTAGCAGACACATAAGCCATGCATCAGCAAATAATTTTGTTTTCTGATTTCTATAAAACAGAGCTTAGATTCATCAGTCCGGCCGTTGGGTAGCTTACACTGAGGAGACACAGAATGAGCTCGAAACTATGCGATATCTTGAAGTCCTTATATACTAATAAATTACGCGTGTTAACACACATCGTCTAAAGAGAGAAGATGTTCTCCGATGATGGAAAAACACCAGAGATTAGATATTCACGTTCGAATCTGTCGAAATGTATTAAAAATGAATGTGGTTGTGTGTATGTATGTAGGTATGTATGTACGTACGTATGCATATGTTAATAACATTACCCGACTTCACTAAGGTTTCTAACAAACATCATAAAAATTAACATACACAATACAAGACATATTTTAAACACAAGTAACTAAGACTGTTAGTAATGCATTTATGTATGTACAAATGTATGTGCAAATGTATATAATTATGTATGTATAGGGTATCTCATAATGGTGTGACACATTTTATTTGTAATTTACTTTCAATAGATATGCTTGTTCCAGTGTTTAAAATGCGTCATGTATAGGGTATGTTAATTTTTATGATATTTTTTAAGAAACCTTGGCCACGTTAGGTAATGTTATTAAATATATACATGCATAAATACAAATAAACATACATGCATACATACATACATATATATACATATATATATATATAATATATATATATATATATATATATACTGAACCCGGAACCATGTGGTTGTGGAGGAAGCTTCTTACCGCACACCCACACCCGCACCTGTATACGTAGTGTGATCAATAAGTATCCGGACTGTTGCTACAGTAACGAAGCTAATGCACGGAGACTGAAGTCTCTTAGCACACTGTGACCTTGAACTCTTGTGCATGCGGACTAAGTTTGAATGTTTTACAACACTAGCGATACTTTTAGTTCATAATTGAATATATATATATATATATATATATATATATATATATATAATATATATATATATATATATAACAATATCTGTAACTCACATATATGAATGACCTTGGCGCAGGCGGTACTAGGGGTGGCTGCTACTAAGGAGATACGTCCGGGTTGTCGGTGGCCAGTGGCTTGAAATTTACCGGAAGGGCGTACCTCTGGTGACAGCAATACGATACCTCATATTTCTTGTTGATGGATACTGCGGGTTGGTAAATGGTGTACACTTTGTCGCGGAGGAAAAACTGGCAATTAGAATCACCGGGTGAATATGGTGACGCCCTGTCGATAATAGTCCGCTTGATGCTGGGTGTTTCGTCTCGGAGATCACGAAGTTTCCAGAGAAAGCACAACCGGAAAGTGGATTTCTCTCTGTCCCTGGATCTAAATGAATGTAATTGCTGGGAATATCTTCCCTTTTCCTTAAATCATTAAATGACTATTTGATCAGTATTAAACAATTTCTCAATCTACATATCCTCGCAGACAAAACAAAACATATTTATGAAACAAACATTTCCACACATTCAAGACTCCTCACAAGCGCCATCACTAAAACATACAAAAGAAAACGTAATTCCACATACACTGACATAAACACAGGAGCAAAAAAGCTAGCTACCTGCCTTAAGATAGAGGATAACGTGAACCACCTTGCCACACGACCCCACCCCATATTACACTTAATGACCATAAGCCTAATTTCCATTCCAACCCCAAAAGTGAAATAGGTATCATTAGCAAGCGTATTCACGATACTATCAACTCTGAGACCAGAAGGTCTGCAGGGTGACTCAATCGAACTCTAGCGCAGCTGCACTAGACTGGTTCTGCGGTATCAAGAATAAATCAGCCTGGAAATTCACCCAACCATATGACCAATTTCATATCCACCACACAGTCGATTTCCTACGGACTGCTATACCGCGTGACCTTTCCCGACCACTCGCAGGCTAACGTCCAGTAGTAAACATTGACTCTCTTCAATCGAACTTTCATTCAGATCCCAATGACTGAAGACTAGCCACACGCTTGAAACTCAGAGTACCAAGGAGTCTGAATCAAACTGTTTAAATATCCACATAACATGCTCAAATCCATGCAGTGCGCTTAATGCATTTGCTAAAATTACCCGGCATGACTCCGCCATTCACAGAAGATTTCATCAGTAGAAACTCTCACATGAACAGATCCCATTGATGTTTGTATAAGAAAAATTTATTCACCACCGCAAGATCAGTCGCCTGATGATCGACGACGTGGGGCAAGCGTGGCTGGATGGTATGAAGTTTGCTTCCCAGCCACATGATTCTGGGTTCAGTGCCACTGCGTGGCACCTTGGGCAAGTATCTTCTACTATAGCATCGGGCCGACCAAAGCCTTGTAAGTGGATTTGGTAGACGGAAACTGATTGAAGCCCGTCGTATGTATATATACGTGTGTGTATATATACAGGGTTATTCAAAAATAATGAACCGATTTCATTACGCAATATTTTAATAAGGAAAATCAATAGAAAATTCCAGCTAAATCAAGTATTTACTAACAATCAACAATTATTCACTGTGGCCACCACCTGCAGTACGAGCAACACCAATGTGATAAAAGAATTCCTCCCAGATGCGTATCAACATATCACGATCCACTGAGTACTTTTTTGGCTGTCTGGTTGAATGCTTTATCGAAGTTTTTTCATTTCCTTTCTCTGTCAATATCTTCTGGAATCGCCTCAAAGCAAATTCATTCTTTAGTTTCATAATTAACTTGCTTTGGATATGCTGATACGTGTCCGGGAGGAATTCTCTTATCGCACTGATGTTGGTCGTGCTGCATATGTTGGCCATATTGAACACTTGTAATAAAGGAAATAAAGTTGTGAGTAAATACTTGTGTCTTAGCTGGAGTTTTCTATTGCTTTCCCTTATTAAAATATTGAGTAATGAAATCGGTTCATCCTTTTTAATAATCCTATACAAATATATATATATATATATATAATATATATATATAAATTAATAAATAAATAAAACATATGCATATATACACACATATATGTACGTACCTACCTCTACATGTATATATACATGCATATATGGGTACAGGACACCAAAAAAAAACGTCGAACACAATGAGAAACGAAAACATAAACACAAAACCAAGGAAATAGACATTTTTTTAAAACAACGAAAAAGTAGAGTACGGGACATACAAAACAGGGAAAATTCCCCTTCTTCAGTTACCTTAATTTCATCTACTCCACGTTCGAAGGTGAAGGCGATACATGACTTCAATGAAAATTTCCTTCCCGCGAAAATCAAATTAAATCAAATTTGAGATTTTTTTGCGGAGGGGTAAAAATGGTAACAAAAACAGGACAGTAACGACAGTACAAAATATAAACAGTAAAATACAAGACACGGAGAATAACAGTAACACAAACAAGAAGGGCTGTTAAGCCAAACGAGATAAAAAAATTTTTACGAACGCTATTGTTTGAGAACGCCAGAGAGCAACAGATTTTACCGTCTCTACTTGAAGGAGGCCAGGAGAAGAAAGACAGAAATAGCCATCTCATCACGTGACCGCGACGGGAGGGAGGAGGAGGAGTAAGAGAAAGGGAGAGAAAAAAGGGAATGGTTGTAGAGAAAAGAATGAAGAATGAGAGGGAGAGGGGGGAGAGACAGTAAGGTAGAAGAAAAGGAAAGCCAAAAGAATGAAGGCTGAGAAAGGGAGGGGGAGAGAAAGGTTAAGAGAGTGCGCATCATTATTAATATTAAGAACAGAAATGGATGTCATATAATAAATTAATAAATAAATGAAACATATGCATATATACATACATATATGTACGTACCTACCTCTACATGTCACCAAAGAATGTATATATATGTATTGTAGTATTTTGTGACAACCAATATTCTGTGCGTGTATGAATATACAGATACAATACCAATATTCCACTGAACTTTTTAATAATTCCTTCTGGAAGCTATCTTTAACATTTTCTTGAGAATGTATATTTATGTTGTAATCTTTTGTGCCCAATATTTTAAGGAACTTGTTAAACTTTTTTATGTCCTTAACATGTTCTTCTTACCAAAGACTGTATATATGTATTGTAGTCTTTTGTAACAACCAATAATTAACACAACCAAACTTTTACATGTTACTTTTGACAATCTTTTTCCAAAGAGTGAAACCGGTAAAGTAAATAAAGATCTTTTAAAATTGCATTTTCAAACCTTCTTTCGTATATATATATATATATATATATATATATATATATTGAGGATATGAGAGGTAATGGTGTCAAGAAGACCTAAAGGTGTCAGGTAATGCTGAGTAAGTGCTATGGACAGACTATAGTTAAGCTCCAGGTTCGGTGATTATGCGAATGAGGAGTCCAACGTAGATCATATATCAGCATGTGTATATACAAAAAAATTAACAGAATGAGATAAAAATCCAAGGCTGTGAAAGATTTCAGAACATTTATAAATAGGTCTTACAGCTGTTTCCGGGATACTTAATATATCCCTTCATCGGAGACGGTGTGAGAGAATGGTTAAGCAATAGTTCCTCTAGATAAGATATGAAATAGAGAGTGAAGTGGAGGAATGAAAATAGACTTGAGATATGCAGGAATATTGTATCTTCAGTTCCATTATTTAGGCAGAATGGTATACATATAAGATACCTGTACCTTTAGATTAAGTTCCAATAGTATTTATAATTGGTCATTCCAATCCAAGCATAGAGTTTGTAAACGGTGTTATTGAATCGAGTTTTTATTTTTTTTTTAGGTGACTTAAAAGTTGGTAATCACATACTGAGAGATTTTCTTAGCCCGTTTGCTTTCGGACTGTCGATTTCAGTAGTTATTATCAGCGTATTTTGGCTATTTAAATAAAAGTTTTGACTGTTATTTCTAGCAGGCAAACATACTTAGTATGTCCTTCGATTAATTTTAATTCTTCAGCTATTTAATACTTTTGGAGTGGTGTTGCAATCGCCTATATTATTGATTCTGTTATTATCATTTTTAAATTGTTAAACTAGATAATGATAGAGTCAATGATATCTTCGCAAATATTTTCTCCTGAATTATTTGCTCCGTATTGAAAATTATTTTCACACTGGTGGCTGCCATGATTCGGCGCAAAACCAATCAGTTGCAGCGCAAGTTTCAACGTGACGGGTTGGGGTTCTCCATCATGGTAACGCGTACTGAGGAAGATGAGGCTGTAATGCCAGTCCAGAAACCGGTCCACGTAAGTCCAAATACTTCAATGTATGCTGAGAGATTGTCTTACTCCGTTTGCCTTCGGACAGCTGATTTATCTACTTATTATCAGTGTATTTTGGCGATTTAAATAAAAGTTTTGACTATTATTTCCAGCAGGTAGACATACGTAGTATGTCCTTTGATTAATTATATATATATATAATATATATATATATGCGTCTCTGTCTGTTTTCGTTACTCTCCCCATCACCGTTTGACAACCAGTATTGATGTGTTTCCGTCCCAGTAATCTAGCGGTTCAGCAAAAGAAATCGATAGAATAAGCACCACATTTAAAAAGTGCTGGGGTTGATATATTTGACTAAAAGTTCTTTAAGGCGGTGCCCCAGCATGGCCGGAGTCTAATGAGTGAAACAAGTAAAAGAGACGTGAAACTCTGAGTAGTAACTCACTCAAATGAACATCATTCCACTCCTGCCAAAACAATATTTGAGTTCTTTCTTTCACTTAAACACATTTCACATTAGCGTGGTACCATAGAATATTTTGTGCGCCTATAAGTGTGTGCTTATTTGAGGCTGTCATCACGATAATACATACGTATTTTCTGTACGCCATAACACTAAAAGATATGCTCTTATACATACAAATGAATGTGTGAATACTGCTATATAAATTTGCATTTATATCTGTACTTAGCCGTCAAAACACATTCACGCACACACACACGCACACACACAAACACACACCTACACACACACACACACACACACACACACACACACACACACACACACAGAAACGCATTTTCAGATATAATACACCAACATAAACATACATGAACACGCAAACATATAATCGCAATCATACATTCATACTTACGCTGATATACACAAACATAAATGTGTGTATGTGTGTGTGTGCGTGTGTGTCTGTATCTGTGTGTGTATGTGGACGTATGCATATATATATATACATATACATATGCATAGATATATCTATATCTATCAATTTATATGTGTGTATGTGTGTATATATATACACAGATACATACATACGCATACATACGTACATATGTATATACGCACGTATATCCGTGCTTACATACAAATCGAGTAGATTAAAAGTCCATCGATTTACAAGCGCCAACCCTCTCCCCCTAACCCCCAACCCCATCCATTCCCTAAGCCTCCCACTTCTCCTCCTCCCCATTCACCTCTGAAGTGATCACACCAGTTCGTTCTCTGCATTTATTAACATCAGCCGTCGTAGCGCCGCCATTGTATAGAAGATTGTACCAGCACAAACTCACATCTAATGTCACCATCGCCAACACCATCATCACCATCACCATCACCACCAACTCCATTACTACCACTAGCGCCACCAACTTCTGATTAGTTACGTGTGAAGAGAGGTCATGTAACGAAGTTCTCCCGTGAACTTGCCAACCTCCGAATCGCCATCGCAAACCTCCTGCCTGTCTCTTCTAAATCGTATAGGCGCCAGTCATTTACCACTCACAGACCACGACTAACGTTCTCTGATTAGGAAGTGACTTCCACTGAGTTACGTGGAACGAAATTTCTTAGGGGTCGCCCTTTGTGTGTGTGTGTGTGTGTGTGTGTGTGTGTGTGTGTGTGTATGTGTGGTGTGTGTGTTTGTGTGTGTACGCGCGTTTGTGTGTGTATGTGTGCGTGCGCGTGTGCCTGTGTGTGTGTGTGTGCCTGTGAATGCGTGTATGTGTATTTGTGCGTGTGTGCGTGTGTGTGTATGTGTGCCTGTATAGATGTGTTGATGCGTGTGTGTCGGTGTGTTTGTGTTTGAATGTGTGAAAGTGTCCTTCTTTCAGAGTGTGTGTGCATGTGTGTGTGTGTGTGTGTGTGATATATATTTTGTTATCGCTTGGTTATGGTTATTATGTAGGTGATGGTGGTGGTAGAGTCGGTGGTAGCCAGTAGTAGTTACAATAATGGTTCTATAGTAATTTTGGCAATGACGAAGACTACAACGAGGACGACGACAATGATGGTGGTGGTGGTGGTGGTGGTGATATTGGTAGTGGTGGTGGTGGCCGTGGTGATGATGATGATAATGGTGGTGGTGGTGGTGGTGGTGGTGGTGGTGTTGGTAGTGGCGTCGGTGGGGTTTTTTTTCTGTGTCACTGTCGTCGTCGTCGCTGTCGTCTCATTGTTCATGGTGATGTTTAGCCGTAAGCAAGTACTGATTGAGCAAAACTCTTATCAATAGCGTTCCAACTATGACCATCCTGCCCTTTTATGTATCATTCTCAATATTGTTGTTGCCATTGCTGCTGCTGCTTTGTAGTCCCCGGCAACAAAACTCAACAAACACAGACAAACGCAGGATACAGAGGTACTTCGACGATTTCATCTCAATCGAAGGAGAGGGGCTTTCTCCGTCCGGGTTGCGGATCTGTGGAATAAGCTGCCGGACGAGATAGTGAAGATGCCGACGACCGCTCGGTTCAAAGTCTCTCTTGACCAAAAATGGCCTGAACTCTTTGCATGAACACCCTCCCTGAACATAACTCCATGTCCCCCTACATGGCCTTGCTTTTTGCTTTTTGAGCCAAAAAATTAACTTAACTTAACTTAACTTAACTGGATGCGACCAACAGATTCAGTACTGCTTATTATTTCATGACACGTCAAAGTTTGTATTGTTGAAAACAGCGTTTCTCAACCGGGGTTCCCTGGAATCCTAGGGTTCCGCAAAAGGCTCCTAGGGGTTCCGTGAAAGAAGCTAATGCTAATTTCATGATCGTAATGGAGACAAACTATACATGCACAGCATAATATTGGTTATTGTAACATTGTAATATTATGTATACACACACACACGCGCGCGCGCGCGCGCGCGTGCATATATATATATATAATATTTACTACGTGAACTACGATGAAAAAATATGAGAAAGATATGATATATAATTTTTTTTTTGTTCAGGGGTTCCTTGAGACATGTAATTTATCTTTAGGGTTACACAAGGGTAAAAAGGTTGAAAAGCACTGGTTGGAAGAGAAGGAAGAGGTGGTGGGAGTCACACATGAATAAGTGACGCTAGTAACCATAGATGTTGCTGTTGTTTAGCATCAGGTTAGCCAACACTGACTGAACAGTCCTAAATCTAGAGAAATCTTCCTGCCACGACCATTTCCTACTTTCACCAGGCATTACATAGCCATCACTTGCGTTATTCATCTTTTCGGGGTTTTCTCAAAGCGGAAGTCGTAACTTAAAAGATATTGCCTGTTATTTTTAGTAGACCAGACAACCTAGTCGCTCCCGCTTTTGTTTGTTGCTACTATCAATGGCCAAGGTAGGACTTGTGTCTGAAAGTAGCAGTGGTGATGGTGGTGTTGGTGGTGGTGTTTATGCTGGTGGATATTGATATTGGTGTGGTAATGTGAGGTTGAATCGCTGCAATGCACAACAACATCTGTTCAGTGGTCAAAGTGAACGGTCACCTCTCAGAGCCGTTCAACATCTTGCGCTCCGTCCGAGCTACTACTACGGCATCCCGCGTGACCTAGGATGTGGGAAATGCGTGTCGGCATATGCCGAGGAGGTCACCGTAGCGGTGTCGGATCATAAACACATAGAAATGATCGGCACCGCTCTCAGGAAGTACGAGGCGGTTTCAGGAGCGACAATTAACCAAGAAAAATCAGTGAGCTTGCGGCTCGGCACCTGGAGAAGCAAGTCCATGCCGTCCAATTGCGTCGTTGGGCGCTGGACGGACGGACCGGTTAAATTGCTCGTGATCTGGTTCGGTCCAGACTTCCAGATGAACAAGAATTGGGACGAGGTAACGAACAGGGTGAGTACTCCTACCCAGAAATGGGCCGAGAGAAAACTGTCTCTGAAAGGTCGGGCAGAGGTGGCTAACGCGTATATCGCATCAGTCATCTACTATCACCTAACTCTCGAGTCTTGTCCTGGCCACCGACTGATTATGCTGGAGTGTACAGGGGCGTGTCCCGATGGTCAGGCGGTCTACCCGCAGTCAGCATCCGCTGCGTAGTGACTAAGGCTACGACATCTCTAGTGCTTCCTTGACGGTGAGCAAGTGTGGTCGCCGTTCGCCAAACCCGTATTTCCGCAGCTTGTTTCTTAAACGGAACTGCAGTCCTGGGTAAAAGAGAGACCCAGGGGGAGCATTTGGAAAGTGTAATGTCTTCAAGCACTCACAAACGTCAGTCAATCGGACAGTGCGATAGGTGGAAAGTCCACTTTAGCTTTTTATAGAGGATTAGCAGAGGAAAAGTGCGACGACATTCTTTGGGAGACCTTGGGCGTCGAAGATCAGATAGCCTCTTTTCCGGAGAACTTTCGAGCCAAGACCAATGGACAATTTCCAAAAATATTTGGCCTGGCAGTGCTACGGGGGAGCTTTGCCTGTTCGAGATAAACTTTACAGGCTCGGAAGTGCCGTCAGCCGAGCATGTCCGAGATGCGCACAGGACGTCGAGATGGTCCTACATGCACTCGTCCAGTGCCCGAGCATTGCTGACCTGTGGATTTATGTCACGTGTGGGACGGACCTGGCTGTCAACTGAATCCATCGTGAAGATTGCCTCCCCCACTACCTTCCTTTAACCGGGAAGGAAAAGCTGTTTTTATATGCCTGGTGGCCATGGCGAAAGAAGTTGTGTGGTAGACGGGATTGAAAGGGCTGGAGACAAACACTTTTCTCTTTGGTCAATCTCTGATAAACTTCTTCAAGTTTCACTTGAAAAGAAAAATAAGGGTAGAGAGGGAAGTGTTGCCTTCTAGTCAGTTTGCCGAAAGGTGGATGAAAGTGGCGAAAATGATACGGGTAAAAAGGCCTGCCCTGAGCATATGCTAGTAGTTGGAAAGAGAAAAGGAAACGGAAAAATGCACCTGTCCCAAAAGTCAGGGGACCCATGGTTTTTATGCGGTTTTTCCATCAGCAGACCTCGAACGTAAGGATTACACATTGTTGATCTCCCTTTTTTTTCTTTAATTCTATTACTCTTGTTTACACGCAAAACACTACTCACACGCACATATACACACACATTTTTTGTTTTTTGTCCTGTGCTGTCCATGTTTATCTTCATGTAAACCAGTGGTTAGAGCGTCGAGCTTACGATCGTGAGGTTGTGAGCTCGAATCCCGGACCGGGCTGCGTGTTGTGTTCTCGAGCAAGGCACTTTATTTCACGTTGCTCCAGTTCACTCAGCTGTAGAAATGAGTTGCGACGTCACTGGTGCCAAGCTGTACCGACCTTTGTATTTCCCTTGGATAACACTGGTGTCGTGGAGGGGGGAGGCTGGTATGCATGGGCGATTGCTGGCCTTCCATAAACAACCTTGCCCGGACTTGTGTCTAGGAGGGTAACTTTCTAGGTGCAATCCCATTATTATTATTATTATTATTATTATTATTATTATTATTATTATTATTATTATTATTATTATTATTCAGTAGTTTTATTTTTATGGCGTGCTTTCACTTCACTACTGAGCGCAGCTCTGTGTGCCTTAGGTATGTGCTGTGATTTGTTGTGATGCTCTGATGATTATTATATGGAAAGTGTTCTGCGTAGGATGTGTGCAGTGCCTAGTAGTGCAATTTTCTGTATGTTATATGTGTTTGTAAGTCCTGGTGTTTTTTTTTATGTATTTGCCTGAATATGTTTTTATCATGCCTAATGCACCTACTATGATAGGAATTGTTTTTGTTTTTAGATTCCACATTCTGGTTACCTCTATTTCCAGGTCTTTGTATTTTGAAAGTTTCTCCATTTCTTTTAGAGACACGTTGTCATCTGCCGGTATTGATACATCAATTAGAAAGCATTTTTTTTCTTCATGATCTCTGACAACTATATCTGGTCTGTTGGCCATAATTTCTCTATCTGTGTGTATCGGCATATCCCAGAGTATGGTTGCTTTCTCGTTTTCTGTGACATTTTCTGGTGTGTGCCTATACCATCTTTTTTCTGTTGTTATTCCATAATGTTGGCATAGCTTCCAGTGTATGTAGGTTCCAACTCTGTCATGTCTGTGAATATATTCCTTCTTAGCCAGGACTGAGCAGCCAGAGATAATATGATTTATTGTTTCTTGTCCATCTCCACATATTCTGCAGTTACTTGTTATATTTCTTTTCATTACATGTTTTTAGTAATTTCTGGTGGGAGGCTTTGGTCTTGTGCTGCAATTAAAAATCCCTCTGTCTCTGCTTGAGTCCTGAGCTTCTCAACCATTGCTGGGATTTTTCTTTGTCTATTTCTTTTGCGTTTAGTTTAGTCCAGTATTTACCATGAAGGGGCTTTTTTGCCATCGTTTTATCATGTTCCGTTGCTGTTCTAATTTTAGTTTTGATTTCATTTGCTTTATAGCTTCTTCTTCTTCTTCTTCTTCTTCTTCTTCTTCTTCTTCTTCATATTTGTTTGGTGGTATGGTATCTTGTTTGTATTTGTCAGCTTCCTTAAATACTGAGAACAGTTTTTTGTTTTGCTCGTGTTTTGCCGCTATTTGTATAAGTTTTCCTTCCTTCTGAAGTAGGTATTTTTGCAGTCCTATGGTGGATATTTTATAATAGTTTTCCAGCTGTATAAGGCCTCTACCACCATGTCAGATTTTGGGTGATACATCCTAGATCCTGTCATTATTTTTTCTTGTTTGCTTATCTATTTTAGTTAGTTCATTTAGCGTCCAGTTAAGGATATTGTAGCTGTAACTTATAACTGGGACGGCTAAAGTGTTAATACCTATTATCTTGTTTTTTGCATTGAGCTCTGTTTTTAGTATTGATCTAACTTGTCTATAGTATTCTTTCTTTATTTTCTCTTTCATTTGTGTGTGTTGTGTCTTATCTAGTTCATGGATTCCTAAATATTTGTAAGTTTGGCTTTGTCTAATTCTCTTATTTCATTGGCTTTATCTAGTGTGATGTTGCTACTTTTAACTAGTTTTCCTCTTTTCAGGGTTACTTTGGCGTATTTTTCTAATCCAAATTTCATATAAATTTCTTTGGTAAAACCATGAACTGTCTTTAGTAGTGTTTCCAGCTGTTTGTCATTTGTAGCGTATAGTTTTAGGTCATCCATATTTAAAAGGTGGCTGATCGTTTTGCCGTAACATTTATATCCGCATCCAGTTCTATTTAGCAAATCAGATAGAGGTGACAGTGCCAAGCAGAAAAGGAGTGGAGAGAGTGTGTCTCCTGGAATACTCCTCTTCTAATGGGGATGGCTTTGGTTTTCACGAGTCCCTCTTTTGTTTGGAGTTGTAGCACTGTCTGCCATTTATTCATAGAGTGCCCTATGTATTTTATAATTGTTGGTGCTACCTTGTTAATGGCTATTATTATTATTATTATTATTATAATTAATGGCTATTATTATTATTGTAATAATTAATGGCTTATTATTATTATTATTATTATATTATTATTATTATTATTATTATTATTATTATTATTATTATTATTATTATCATAGTGAGGGCGTATATCTTAGCGGTTATGGTGTTGCACTCGCGATCTAGCGATCGCGATTTTAATTCCTAGACCGGGTGGTGCGTTGTGTTCTTGAGCAAAACACTTCATCTCACGTTGCTCTACGATCACTTCGATACCTGACACATGGTACACCGTGCATCTGTTCTAGCAACGTCAATTTGATGGAGGGAGTGAGCTAATGTACAGCACATACATTTGATCACTATGAATAAATCATTTGTGCAGGTCGTTCGGCAAATGATGAACGCTCATACGTTGTCTTCGGTGAGAGAGCCTATCATTGTTATTATTAAGGCAGCGAGCTGGCACAATGCTTAGCGGCATTTCGTCCTTCTTTATGTTCTGAGTTCAAATTCCGCCGAGGAAGACTTTGCTTTTCATCGTTTCCGTATCGATAAAATAATTACCAGTTGGAGCACTGGGGCTGATGTAATAGACTTGCCCTTCTCTTCAAAATCACTGGCCTAGTGCCAAAAATTAGAAAGAATTATTATTATTAGTAGTAGTAGTAGTAGTAGTAGTAGTAGTAGTAGTAGTAGTAGTAGTAGTAGTAGTAGGAGGAGGAGGAGGAGGAGGAGGAGGAAGAGGAAGAAGAGGAAGAGGAGGAGGAGTATTTTACTTAAACATAGAGTTTTGGTTATATTTAGTCAATACTGGATGTGTGATGAACGATATAAAAATATATAAGGAATTGTGTTAGATAAAAATTGGACATCACTGATATAATTCAGTAAATGTAGGTAAAGGTTACCCAATAAATTGAGGGAATTATTCTTTAGCTCGCAATCCTCAGTCCACTTCTTCCCACGGGGTAAAATTATTTGCAACTATCCAGGGAAAATAAACGTATGCCTCATCTGCTTAACATTACGCCAACAGGCACACGGAATCGCCTAAAGAGATCTTTATGATTCAGACAGGAATTAACATTTTGCTTTCAGCTTTTTCTATTCTTTTTGTTGATTGTCGCCAAGAGGGCAATTCTTTGACTTGATAAATTGAGTACTGATAGTGCCACAAACAAGTGACAATGCGAAAAATGTTAATATATTATCATTAAGGATCAATATCGGTGACAGCACACTTCGCTAAGAACTTGGAATATTTATCAAGTCAAAGAAGGGCATGATGATTGATAATGCGTTGATTGTAATGGGCATAGGTTCCTTGTAATAATATTAGTGGAGTTATAAGATTGTGGTTAAAATAGTACTAGTTATGATGTAGTTATAATACTGTTGTTATCGTAGTAGTTGCGATGCGGTTATAATAAATGTTATGGTGTTGGTATGATACTGTGGTGATAATACAGGGTGGTCCAAAAGTCATTGAGGGGTTTTATTTTTAATAACTCCCTTTTTTTACAAACAGGTGTATGAAATTATAATTCAATATAGAGGAGACAATGGAGATTAATTTGCATTAAACCTTTTTATCATACCTCTGTATTACGTATGAAAAATATTGCGTATTTTAAATGGCATCCATTTTCAGCTTCACACATCCGTGCCCTTTCCAAAATACGTTCCATGACAGTTGTAAGGGTTTTAGGGTCCAGTTCCCTGATTTCTCTAGTGATATTCTCCTTCAATTGCTCCAGAGTTTCTGGTTTGTTGACATAAACCTTCCCCTTGAGGTCTCCCCACAAGTCAAGGTTGGCCAAATGTGGGGAATTCGCAGTAACGAGAGATGATTCTTTCTCCAAAAGATGGTCTCAGTATTGTCTTTCTTGCGATATGAGCAGTTACCTCATCTTGCTGGAACCACATATCGGACCTATTTTGAAAGGCCGAGCACAAAATGTTTTCTATCATGGACCTGTACAGCTCACCTGTCACAGTGACAGCTTTCCCATCATCGTCCTCAAAGAAATAAGGCCCGATTATCTCATCCACACGTAATTGCACACCATTTTGTACACTTTATGGGGTTCAATTCTCTTTGGTGCTCTCTGGGTTTGAATAATTGACCCCTGATTTTGATAGAACAATTTCATTACTTGGGTGCATAATGCGTTGCCATATTTTCTATAATAAATTTCCAGGACCTACTTCATAAAATCCCTGAAAAGAAAAACAAAATTTTTAAAAAGTAAGAGAATTTGCAAAGATTGCAACTCCTCAGTGACTTTTAGGCCACCCTATAAGTAGGTGCTATTATATAATAATACTGTGGTTATAGTTGTAGTAGTTATGATGTGTTTATAATAAAAGTAGTTATGGACTGGAGCTAAAGGAGAAGAGATGGTAGTGGTGGGGGAAGTTGAAAACGTGGCAGTAATTGTTGGTTAAAGTAATGCTGTTGTCGTTGAGTTTTAACCCCTATCAGCTATGATTGGAGAGATCTATTATCAAACATTCGATCTATAACCTTCCTGTCCTTTTCTTTCTTTTCAGATTCGTACTGCATTTTTTAATAAAATCAGTGTGTAACTTGAGAGGAATTTGGCTACTACTCCTAACAGATTAAGCAACTACATAGAGAAAAGTGTACGCTGCCTATGTGAATGATGGTGTATCTGTCAGAAAAGAAGGGTATCAGCGGGACCCTCTTAAATTACGAAAACAAGGTTTGTCATCGTGGGACGGCAATTGGAATTATACTTCTCTTCCTTCTTTCAGTATTTTCTTCTGCTTAAGGCGGCGAGCTGGCAGAACCATTAGCATGCCGGGTAAAAAGCTTAGCAGCATTTCGTCATCTTCACATTTTAAGTTCAAATTCCGCCGAGTTTGTCTTTGCCTTTCACCTTTCGAGTTCGACAAAATAAGTACCAGTTGAACAATGGGATCGATATATTATTTCCTTCTGTCTTTCCTTCTATCTTTTCTTAATTCTCTCCCTCGTTCTGTGCCAGTGGAGACTACTTAATTATGTCCAAGTAATTAATAAAAAGGGTAAAGACCCCTTCGGTCAAGGGATTGCACCTAAAAATTTCCCCTCCGAGGCACAATTCTGGGCAAGGTTGTTTATGGAAGACCAGCAGTCACCCATGCATACCAGCCTCTCCTCTCCAGTTCACCGATGTTATCTAAGGGAAAAGCAAACGCCGATACACCTTGGAACTAGTGACGCAGCAAATCATTTCTACGGCTGGGTGAATTGGAGAAACGTGAAAAATAAAGTGTATTGCTCAAGAACACAACACACACAGCCCGGTCCAGGAATCGAACTCAGTACTTCCTGATTGTGAGCCCAACGCACTAAACACTGTGCCATGCGCCTTTAATAATGCCCCAATACATAATAATAACCCAGTAATTAACAATGCCCTGATAATCTAGTAATAAAAACACTGTACAGTTACAGTTATACACCCACTGTATTCTGTTATGAAGAGATCGATTAGTAGTAGCAGCAGCAGCAACAATGACAGAAGTGTGATCACGTAATCCATTGCTATTTCAACCTCTGGTATTGTTCGTCTTCCTGTTGTGTGAACCGAGGTTAAATAACTCTAAATGAGAAGATTTCAATGTCCAACTGAGATTTATATGTTTGTCTGGCCGAGTGGAGAATTAAATTCAGCACTGCCAGTACTCGTCAACTACTCGGTTCTTGAAGGCAAGGTGCGTTATTCCATTATATCTAAGAATATTTTAGAAAATGTCGCTAGGGGTCACATCGCATAATACTGTTGTTGTTGTTGTTGTTTTTTTGTTTTGTTTTTTTGTTGTTGTTGTTGTTGTTGTTGTTGCTATTGTTGTTGCTGTTGCTGCTGCTGTTGTCCTTGTTGTTGCTGTTTGTGTTGTTGCTTAGTCCCACATCAACACTGATCGAGTCTACCTACGACAAAAGAGGATCTTCTCGTGACCTCCCCTCCTTATATCCAGATATCCTGTATCTAGGACTACTGTACACGATGTGACTTCCTTTATGAAGGTTTTAAGGTGTTATTTGGGTGAGATTTAGCACTTATTTGAAGCAAACGGGTGACTGTATGGTGACTGTCCGCATTAGCACGTGGGCTATCGTGTTGGTACAGTTGATAATATTGATGCAGTATGGCTGAATGGTTAAGAAACATAATTCGTGACCAAGAAATCCCGAGTTCGATCCTACTGTGTAGCATCTTGGGGATTTTTTCTTTCTTTTTTACTACACTTTCGGATCTCCCCAGCCACTTCACATAAAATGAATGAACAGCTAATTCAGAAGTTTGAACAACTGAAGGCTCGTCGTGAAACTCGACAGAAATCCGTTGAATTTCTTCTTTCTTAGCCAGTAACAGATTGAAGCATGATACTACTACGTTAGTGTTTTGTTGGTGTGCGAAAGCCGAGTGGATAAAGAAGCGGACTGACAAACTTCTTATGAGTCAGACTTTCAAATTCGTTGGAAAGATTAAGTTATATCCGACCACCAGACTTCATTCTATAATGCTTCACTTCAACAATTTGTAGCGGCGTAGTACCATGAAGTACCATGAGGTACCATAAGATATTATAAGGTATGCTAAGATACTATAAAGTACCATATCATTTATGAATGATTTGTTTCCGTAGTTTCAGCAGTTTTTTATCATTGAAGGCTTCCTACAATATAAAATAGCTTATTTCTTGTTAAACTCAAGACGAACAGAGTATCTATAACTCACGAAACAACGCGAGAATAAGTACGCACTCGATCGACTTACTAGAAATAGCAGCTAATTTCCCCCTCAAATTACTATTTTCTGTCTTTCAAAAAATAAATGGCACGTAATATAGTGTAGTTCTAAAAGCAGTTAATCGATGAGACGGCCATGGCTGAACGTCTTTTCTCATCAGTATGCTCGATCAGGACTGACCTAGAATTAAACGACAGCAACAATCACATGATCATTTCCTCAGTTACGAGAGAATTCCCGCCATAATCACGAGGGTGGGGATTATTACAACCACTACAACCACCACCACCACCACCGCCACCACCACCATCATCATCGTCGTCGTCGTAGTGCGCTCATTCTTTATCATCATCAACATCAGCAGCAATAGCAGCATCCCCATCGTCATCATCATCATCATCATCATCATCATCATCATCATCATTATCATCATTATTCACATCGATGTCGTCTACACGGCCGCCATCATTTTAAGATTGCCCTCGGTGTCATCATAGTCGTCATCGTCGTCTAACTCGCGAAGCTGAAAGATATTTCGCTGTTACCTCTTCACTTATCTCCCTTTATTTGACCTTTGCCCCAAGACACGAACTGTCCCTGCTTCGATTTTAAGCACGCTTCTGAAGATAAACTTTTATCGATATTTGGGCCAAATAACAAATTCGTCATAGTTCACGGTTCATTGCCTCCTAAACACCTCTCGGCTGATCTTGCCGTTGCTCACCCACTTCATATCTCACTACTACATACACAGACACACAAGCACACACACTCACGTGTACCATACATGCATATACACGTACATTCATACGTATAGATAAATATACATGTACATAGATAAATACTATACACATATGTATACACATACATACATACATACATACATACATACATACATACATACATACATACATACATACATACATACATATATGCATGCATGCCTACATAAATACACACAACATAGTTTCACGAAACACACACGCAAACTATAGATAGATACAAAGACAGACAGACAGACAGACAGACAGACAGACAGACAGGCAATCAAACAGACAGGCAGGTAGATTGATAGAGGGAGAGAGGAGAGATGGGTAGACAAACAGGCAGAAAGACAGGCAGATAGATAGATAGATAGATAGATAGATAGATAGATAGATAGATAGATAGATAGATAGATAGATAGATAGATAGATAGATATAGATAGATAGATAGATAGATAGATAGATAGATAGATACATAGATAGATAGATTGACTTGCATGCATACATACATAAATACACACATGCACACATGCATACATACATGCATACATGCATACATACATACATACATTATACATAAATGCATGTATATGAATATACATGCATATATACGCATGTATATGCGCGTGCGTATGAATTTGTACGTGTGTGAGTTAACGTAACAATGCTGGTGAATCACTTCAAAAAGTTTCTGAATCCAGAGATACAAACAGAATTAGACTCATAGGCAAGCATTCAGTTAGCAGTGTATAGAAAGGTGTTTTGTGCACACGGCCACATACTCACATCGACAGCTAATGAGATGAGTGTGTGTGTTCCTCTTTGTTCTCCCCACAACTTGACAGCCGCTGTTGGTTTGTTTACGTCTCCATAAATTAGCAATTCGGCCAAAGATAGCCGATAGAATAAGTATCAAACTTTGGAAATAAGAAATGGAAGCGATTTGCTCGACTAAAACCTTCAAGGCAGTGCCCGAGCATGGCCGTCGTCTAATGAAAGTAACTAATAAAAAATAAGAAATGTATTCTAGTAAACATAACAAGGCTCTTCCTGATTATTTCATTCACATAAAGTCATAACACCGAATGCCGGCTGCATACTCTGCGATTATATATTTTTTATGAACTATATTGTGTTCAAACATGGAGGTTATAGCAAAAATGACAATGTTCGAATGAAATTTATCTCTTTTGTTACCGTACTACTGTTGAAATACGGGGCATTTGTTTCAATTCATTTTGAAAATGATAAGAATTTAATAAAATAACTTTGTTATTACTTAACTGGTGCTCGAACATAAATTTACATAAAATTTTGAAAGCAAATTTTGATTTAGATCACTTTGAAACGGGATTTGCATGACAGAAGCAAGAATGGTTTCAAGCGGGTTGGTAAGAATACAGCCGCCTATTTCTTTCAATGTGTTCCCACTCTTCTATGACGTTCATAGCACTTGTTTAAGCTTCCTACTTCTTATATTTCCCTTGTACGGCATACAGAAAAATGAACGTTATTTTAACTTCCTGACTCATCTATTATTTCTCGATGATATATAAAGTGACTATATCATTCTTTTGTCTAATCCTGGCCGACTTATATATCAGTCAATTGCTATATTTCTCTATATAGTGTGGCTTAGCAAGTAACCAACTTTAGTTCAAAGCTGCATTGGGTATCACTGAAACATCTTGATGTCCCATGAGGTAACAAATGATCAATATTCCATATTTTCGGAAGGTGATGGACATGTAATACATTCTCCCAGCTTGGTACATTCTCATGGACATAAAGGTAAAGAAACGAATAAATATCCAGCTTCAGTGAACTAAGACTGTACTGCATCGGTTTAAGTATATCGACTGTATATAACTGCCTGTGTGAGGGTGCGTAAAGAATTTTCTATTCGCAACTATGTGGTTCGGGGCTTAATCTTGCTATATAACACTTTCATCAATTGTCTTCTCTTCTAAGCGGAATTTGGTAGACAGAAACTGTGCAAAACCCCTCATGTGCGTGCGTGCGTACGTGCCTGCGTGCGAGCGTGCATGCGTCATGCTCGCGCGCGCGTGTGTGTGTGTGTGTGCGTGTATTTTTAATAATAAAACGTGGAAAAGTTGTGCTTTCTCTGAACACCTAAGAATGAACAAATTAACAATACATCTTCAGGTGACAATTATAGGTATCTTGGACAAAATGAGAATGTATGATGAACCAATAACTAAGGAGTAAATATCTCAGGAGAATAAAAATAATGGTCATCAGAACTCTCAACTTACAACAAGCATATTGTCTACACCTTTGCAGTGCTTGTCCTCACGCCTGCGTTTGGCCTGCTGAACGGTCACAACAAGAACTCAATGAGATAGACGTTCGAACTCGCAAGTTGCTCAGTGTTATAGGAAATTTCAACATCAATGGAGATATAGATAAGCTATATTTTCCATGTAACAATGGTAGCTATAGTCTCAAATATGTATTGATGTCGTATGAAACACGTATTATGACACTGAAACAATATCTACAGCAGAGGAAAGAGACTAGTAACTGCCTTGTTCACGTTTGCGACTATGAAATCAACAACATAATTAGGATAGCTAATGAACTTGTGGACATGTATAAAATAAGATCTGATACAGATCTCTCCTCGAGGAGCATTGGTAAAATCTACTTATCAGAAGAACAACATTTTAAAAAATGGACCAGTTCACTGAGAAGATAATACATGGGTACTTGACGCGAAAACAAAAACCATAGAAGGGATTGACCATGTCAAGAGCTTGGCGTGGAGTACCGACAAATTTATAACATCTCAGTTTGAAGGCTACCTCCATGCAATTCAAAAACAAGAGATCCCCACCAAGTACCTACAGCATAAAAATTAGAAAACGCGGACAGGCAACAAATCCAGGCTGTACAAGACCAAGCATTAGTGCCAATTGCTAGAGAATGTCTTCCAAATATCTTCCCATCACGGTCTGGAACGGGATAACAAAAAAAATCTACAGACGAAGTTGACTAAAAGAATATTGGTGGAACTTAAAACCTATGTTTTGTGAGCAGGTATAATGGTTGGTTTAATGAGAGGATGAAGAGTAACACTGTCAGGCTGTCACCCAGAAAGAAGCCTTTTTGGTAGTGAATGCTATCCGACTCAATTTGGTGTACCAGGTCATGGTCAGGCGTTCAATAACATTCACAAGGGGCTATGAGATTTGTCTAACTGTAAAATCTTGATAGTATACCTATTGTATACTATCAAAAGCCTTCTGGTTGTCCAGTCACACTACGGTTAACTTCCTGCGATTTTTACTATTTTTTCCTGAATCATCTTGTTAATTAGTAGCTACTGTATACTGCCGCATACCGCCTTTTCTCCAAGTTGTTCAGGCGTTATAATGTGAATGGTACAATGATCCTGAAAGAAGAGATTGAAGCATCCAGTATATAATTTGTACATGATGTTCTGGAAGGCGGTAATTTTTAGTAAGGGTGGTTTGGCTATTTTGGGGGGATGGGGAGATTAGATGCAGTTGATAACCATTGAGGCAGTTTTTGTGTGCCCTTGATACTTTCTCCATACAACTGTATGAGATCTCGCCGATAGAAGATGGAATTCTTCAGCCAGTAACCTGTTATAAAGTCTGGACCTGGGGATTTCATGTTTGACAGTTTCTGTAAGCAATAGTCCTACTCCAGTTCTTTTATCCATACAGCTTGTTTGTTGAACTCATGATCTGTTTCCCATACAGATCTTTAGTAGCCCTCAATCTGATCAGTGGGACTGTCATTTACTGAGACTGAGCCTTTTCGCACTGAAGCTACGATAAACTGACTTGAGATCTCTGGCAAATAATTTATTGAGTATTTGCCATTTATATGTTATAAATTTCAGTTTTTCAACTGTAGCTATGAGTTATTATTTCAGCTGCTGCAGTTTGGAGTTTAAGTTTTTGAATCCTGAATCACCAAATTGTCTCTCTAGTTTTGTTCTGAGTTCTTACTGATGTCATGTGAAGTTGTACTCTGTTACATTTTATAAGAACAACGATCTATGGGATACTTTTTCGTAGAAACAAAATTTTACTTTTTAAATTACGTGCCCATACTGGTTCAGGTAATCTGCTCGAATCTTGGTTGCGAGGCTTCTACTCTTTGAAATACGCCAGTAATGTAATAGCTGAGACATATAATAAAAAGTTAATTGTTTCATTGGTTGTTTTCATACGTTTCGATTGCGTAGTCTTCAGATATTTATTTGCTATTTCGCTTGCTACCTCTATTTCCAATTTACTGGCTCCTTTGCTTATATTGGTGTTGTATGGCCTTTAGTTGAAATTAAAATTGTGGAACTGTTGAAACATCATCCCAGATCACTTGTAAGACGTTCACAAGTTTTTTGTGTTCTTCTATATGTACAATAAAAGTATGGATTTCAACTAAATGGTTAGTTTTAATTGTACGTTCTTCCTGACTATCAATGGAAGTGGGTTGATTATCTTCCAATGGCTGGCTTTCTAGTGCTAGTCTGCGTTGAATCAGACATTTCAATATATGAAGAAATTCGGTGAGTCGGCTACTAAATTACGATGATAGATATGCATACAAAGGGGGTGAAGAAGAGAGGGGGAGAGAAAGGAGGAAAAGAAGAGAAAGATATGTAAAATAAGATATTGGGAAGTGAGTAGTTTGTTATATCTGACAATATAGCAGCGAAAATTCTAGTACCGTGCACTGCTTCTTAGCGTAACGCGATATATATATATATATATATATATATATATATATATATATATGTGTGTGTGTGTGTGTGTGTGTGTGTGTGTGTGTGTGGTGTGTGTGTGTGTGTATGTGTGTGTGTGTTTGTGCATATATATATATATATATGCATATATATGTGTGTGTGTGTGTATGCACGTACATGCATACATGTAAAGTAATTGTTGCATTCCTATACATACATATGTATAAAATATTGATTCGTCGTTTATGACACTATCACAAATAAAGACAAATATACGATTTGGCACTGTTTAGTAATAGAGAAGAATTGAGCTTCTCTTTGATAGGCCTTCGTACGTTGGCGAATAATGGAAAACCGGAATGTGTTAGCTGAATGAGGCTGGTATCTAGTTTCAGCTTTCTCTGGTTACTTATTGAAGGAATATCTGAACGATAAATAGATGGAAAGAGTCGTGAATAGAATATATTGTCAAAATATGTCATATAAAGCAAAGGTTTCTAATGTACAACCAGCGGCAGCGTTTAGTCCGACTCGTGGTTTCATGTCATATTTGTTTTTTGTTGTTGATTTTTTTTTTTACAGCCCAGGTTATTTTAATTGCATATCTTTCTGTAAAACCGCACTCCTCGCTGTAAAACAATGAAACAAAAACCTCGACACTTTAACGAAAATGTGAGTGCGTAATCTTTATGCATTTCTAAAAGGCGTTTCTTGAGTCAGGAATCGAAACCGGTTCGATAGCTCGAACTTATCTCAAATAATACAATTCGTGTTGTTTCTTTTTGGCTAGAGGTAAAAAAAATACCTAGTATATTAAGAGGCAAAAAAATGGGACTTGTTAGCATTCATGCTTTGCCAAAACTTTTAAAGACTGAGAGAATAGAATTGGTTTCTTCTGGAACTGAAACAATACCATGGTTTCTATTGCCTGGAGCTTTCCCTCAACTCTGTATCACTCACTGGTGTTGATGATATTCTTCTAAAAACTCTTATTGACTTTGAGACTCCCATAGGATTCCAACTGAAAACAGATGAATCGACCTTCGAGGGAATTGGAATCTTTGCCAAATTCTACTTTGACGTCGAAAGTCGGTGAATCTTTGTTTCGTTGTTGGTTCTTCCTTAATTTTATTGTAGTTTTAATCCGAGGAGTTTAATACTTACATTTAAATGGCTGAAAAGACAAGCCTTTAACTATTTGGCAATAAGCAATGGGAGATTCATGCGAATATTAACATAACGGTTTCGGTATCACCATTCCGACAATTCACACAATAAGAATACTTATAGAAACACGACAAATACTCACAAACATCAATTACACAGCTACAACATCAATAACTACTTTGGCTTCTATAAAATTCTCTACTAAACTGCCACCACTCTTATAAGAAGATTACAGCTGTCCAAAAGCTCTGAGCCCGACATTTTCATTACTGCTATAATCATCAATGTCGGATATCCAAAAACAGAATGGACAACTTCTTCAACTCAAGCCATCAAACAAAATATCTCTTAATGAAGTGTCCAATGAGATACCAGGCCATGCGAAACATATCAGAAGGAAATGAACTTGTGAAGGGCCCCACGGAAATTTCTTTTGTTTCCCTCCATTCTCTTTATATTATAGAGTTTGTTGGGTTCTCAGAGGCAATAACACCTCGTCACTAGATGGACGCAAGAAGGCAACGGTTTTGAGGGAAATCAAGGCAACGCGAAAATATAGATTATTTTTCTTACAAAGAAAAATAATCTATACTTCAGCATTACAAGATATCTCTCGGTTGTAAAATAGGGGAGGGGTAATAGAAGTAGACACCAAAGTAGGATAATTATACATATTTCCACCAGAGCTGACAACATCAGAGCTGAACACACTTCAAAACAAAAAAAAACAAAATACAGTTAATTACACAGTCTTAGATAATTAGAGCGATTTATCGCTATTTATAGTTGACTGGGCTTGGCCCTCTAGAGTTTAGTGTTCATTTTCCATGGATACAGCACAGTACCCGTGACTGGATACGAAATGTGGTGCTTTGACTGGATGACTGGATGACTAGCTGGAAGGATGAATAGTTGGATGGCTGAATAAAGGCCGGCTAGAAGGCCGGCTGGATGGTAGGTTGGTAGGTTGGTTGGTTGGGTGGTTGGTCGGCGTCCAATTGATTCATGCAACTCTCACCCTAACCCTTTGCTCATGAATTCATGAATACTAAGAAGTACAAAGAAACACCATATCTTTATGTATGTGTATATAAGTATATATATATACATATATATATATATATATAAACATATATATACACACACACACATATACAGATATAAGCACATATATACATAAATTTGTGTGTGTAGGTAACTATGTATATACGTATGTATGTGAAGTAATGTATGCTTAGTCATGAAACTAAATAGTGTGCAAATCCTAAAAGTACTTCTCACATTTGAAAGAAGAGTCTCTTATGATACACACACATACACACACACACATGTATATATATATATATATATATATCAATTTCATATAGGTCTTAAACTTTGGAGTTTGTTTAAGCGCGGTCACGGACAGCAGGTATAAAATATATATTCGTATATATCTATTTATCCATGTACACGTACATAGTTTTGGGTTCAGTCTCATTGCGCGACACCTTGGGTAAATGTTTTCTACGATAACCCCGGGTTGATCAATACCTCGTGAATGGATTCGGTAGACGAAAACAATGTGGAAGCCTGTTTTGTACATATGTGTTTATGTATGTATGTATGTATGTATGTATGTATGTATGTATGTATGTATGTATGTATGTATGTGCTTTTGTGCTTGTTGTTGTGCTCCATAATCGTTTGACAATTGGTGTTGGTTTGTTTACGTTTCCATAACTTAGCAGTTCATCAGAAGAGGAATGATAAAATAAGTACCAGGTATAAGCAAATAAGTACTCGCGAGTCGAACTTTTCGAATAAACCCTTCAGGGCAGTGCCCCAGCATGGCCGCAGTCCATTGACTGAAACAAGTTTAAGATAAAAGATAAGTGGGTCTACTTGTGTGTACGTGACGATATATATACGTCACATTTACATTGATATATAATGGTCAGTCTAGGATGAGATTGGGGGAACAAATTTGAACAAGGGGAAAGGGCAGAATGACTTATTAGAAAGAATAGGGCACTGAGACACAGCACGATTTCATACACACAAATTCGACAGTAACACATACATGTACAGAGACAAATATACCTATACACTTATAAACAATATGTATATACACACATACATATGCAGCTCAGACGCACAAGCTCACACTCAAAAGGATACATATAAACATACACGTTACAAGCACATATACACACACACACGTGTATACTCAAAAATATAAATACAAATATACATAAAAGTTACACATATGTGCATACATGTCCATTGACACATATGTTCATTCACAGAGATATGTATATATATAACTATAAAGAAGGGTGTCTGAGAGACACCACCATGCAGAAATAGCAGTCAAATCCCTGACTCTAAAAACCACCTTAAATGTTCATATCGTACCATGGGACAAAACAGACTAGCAAAAAGATATTATATATATATATATATATATATATAAAATAGATGAAATGTGTAAATTACTTTATTGGATACAACACATGTTTCGACCCATTATGGGTCTCCTCAGGTACATTAATAAAAGACTGACTAGAGATTTCTTGAGTCAGCTTACGTACTGCTATATGTCCATCAAATTCTCGAATTCTACGGATAACAACAGGTAATCGAAAATGTGCTGGTACTTTACTTATGTATATATATATATATATATACGTACATAAATATTGTTCAGCTTTATTTCAAGATTTCTTACCAATAGAGAAAGAGCCGGTTTCTCATCTAGATCCACTGTTCCTTCATTGGAATTTCAACATCAACAACAGGGTATTTTTGTTTGTATGTATGTATATTTGTTTTGTTTTATGTATGTATTCTCATGCATATTGTTGCATGTATATACATGCTCATATTTACTTAAATGATAAATTTCTGTAAAGTTTTACAGATTTGTACAGTTCCGGTAATGGATCGGATCTGTAGTCTTCGAATTACTTTTCTCCTTTCTGGTTTTGAGCCTCATTTCTCAACATTGGTATTTAGGCAATGTGTTACATATCCCAGTGACCCAATAATTACAGGAATAAATCTGAACTTGTAATTTGGATAGATTAACTGCAGATTTCTCAATAGTTCAGTGTAGGTTTTTATTTTTTCACTGATCTTCAGCTTTATGTTAACATCCGCTGGGCAGCTAATTTTCACGATTGTACAATTGGACACAGTTTCTCTCCTCTATCCCACATCATTAAATCAGGTCTCTTGTGTTTACATGTTATTGAAGTCTTCAATGGGACATTCCACCAGCACACCTTTTTAGTATGAGTTGCTATGGCTTCTACCATATGAGTTCTTATTTCATTGAGGTTATCCTTCCGATGGATTTCCTTATAGAGTGTCCTAGATACAGCATCATGTCTCATCGGTAGATAATACCGTGATAGCATTTTCAGATATCTGCTTATGTTAACAGCACAAAGTCTGCATCGGTTGCCACATGTTACTGCTTTTCCTGCATCTATATCCCTATGTATGTATGTATGTATGTATGTATGTATGTATGTATGTATGTATGCATGTATGTATGTGTGTATTATGTAAGTATGTATATGTGTGTGTGTGTGTGTGTGTCTGTCTGTTTGTGCGCGTGCGCGTGTGTACTTGTATGTATACCTTACCAACGAACGGGAAGAATGAGCACCTAACACCAGAAAGGTCTTCTTGTTTCACACTTCCTTCAGCGCTGAATTCTGAATTCTATCTTGAAATATGCTAACTGCTGTCTACAGGAAGCCTTTGGTTCCAAAGAAGTAGCAAATACTGTATCAAAAAGTAGTATATGAATATGTATAGTATAATACACACACACACACACACACGCACAAACGCGCACGCGCGCACACACACATACACATGCAAACACAAACACACACTCATACACACACACACATTATTCTTGTTAGCTAACGCACATTCACGTTTGCTTGTGTGATGAAACTCTTCTAATCTACGCACTGTAACAGATCGTATATTCTACTATATGCCATACTTTGTTGTACTTAATATATATTGTAACCTATATCCTTAAGTATTGCATTGATTTACTTCACTGATTTTTATTACTTATTTCACACTCACACACACACACAACATTTACTTATTCGTTTTTGATATCGTCCCCATTTTTTATGTACATATGATATCTGCCCTCGATCTTCTCGACGCCTAGACGCAATTGAATACATTTCATAACTGGTTAACTCTATGGTTCTGATTTAAATATATCGACAAGAAATCCGTCCGATGTAGAGATGTTTTGTTATGTATGCCTATAAATAAGTTTAAGAGTCTTCTACTGCCGACCAAAGGCTTGTGAGTGGATTTGGTAGACGGAAACTGAAAGAAGCCCGTCGTATATATTCATATATATATATGTGTGTGTGTGTGTGTGTGTGTGTGTGGTGTGTGTGTGTGTGTGTGTGTGTGTGTGTGTGTGTGTGTGTATCTGTGTGTCTGTCTGTGTCTGTGTGTCTGTACGTTTGTGTGTCTGTATTTGTCCTCCCAACATCGCTTGACAACCGATGCTGGTGTGTTACGTCCCCGTAACTTAGCGGTTCGGCAAAAGAGACCGATAGAATAAGTACTAGGCTTAAAAAGAATAAGTCCTGGGGTCGATTTGTTTGTATGTATGTATGCATATGTGCATGTATGTATTTAAGTATGCATGCCTTCGCATGTGCACATATTCGAACACATTTCTCGTTTTCTTTCACTTTTTTTCTTCTCTTCTTCCTTGTAGCAACGACAATTTGTTTTACAACTAATTATCTTTCTCCAATTTTTTCGTTCGACTATTCTGACGTATTGAAAAACTAAAGACATGTCTATACAGTAAGTGTACCTCCTCATGCACACTGCATGTGTTTCTACGAAAGCATATTTGTATGTGTAAGCTTGTGTATATATATATATACGTGTGCGCGCGCACGTGAATGTATGTACCTGTATGTAGGTGGGCCTGCGTGTGAATATGTAATGTATATGCACACAAAGGACTGAAATAAACGTATATGTGTATAGAGTTTATTTTTAAAGTCTTTTTTTCATTTGGGTTTCTTATTCCCTCTTTCCTTTTCAGTATTACTTCTATCTGACGTTTTCCACATATCACATTTATGCCCCTTGACACATTCTTCCGCTAATTATTTTCGAAATTTCAAAAACGCTTCGTATGCATATTACGCGTATACGCGCTATTGTTTCACAAATATCTAGTAATTACGTGTGTGTGTGTGTGTGTGTGTGTGTGTGTATGTGTGTAAAACAATGCAATACCGTAAAAGTGTTTGAGTTTTCTAATTATCAAAGTCATCATTACAATACCTTTTAGAATATTCTACCAGTTTCCATGCCAAATGTATAAAAATATCTCACAAAGAATTATATGTATATATATATATATAAACGTAAATAGATAGATAGATAGATAGATAGATAGATAGATAGATAGATAGATAGATAGATAGATAGATAGATAGATAGATAGATAGATAGATAGATAGATAGATAGATAGATAAATGTATGGTGGTGGTGATGGTGGTGGTGGATCTGCCTTTTTCTTAATGCATGATAGTGTTGAAGAATTTTTGATAATTGAGATTACCTGACCTTTTCATTTGGAGTTGATCCCAATTGCCACCAATATATTGTTCCATCTGCATGATCTGAATTTGACAAGCGCCATGCACGAAGCCTTCAGCTTTTGAGCTACTTTTGTAAATTGTCAACCAATATATACATACATATATATATATATATATATATATATTATATATATATATATATATATATATATATATATATATATATATATATATATATGCATACACATATATATATACATACACGTTTACATATACACATTTCATGTATATATGTATAATCTCTATATATAAAACTGTTATATATAAAATTAAAAGTATATAAAATATATGAAACCATTTAACCTTTACTATATATGTGTGTGTATGTCAATTTATATATATTTATTTATGTACATACATACATACATACATACATACATACATACATACAAACATACAAACATACAAACATACATACATACATACATACATACATACATACATACATACATACATACATACATACGTACGTACATGCATATCTACATACATACATGCATACATATATACTTGCATATATTAGAGAGTGAAAGAAAGAAGAAAGAAAAAAAGAAAGAAAGAAAGAAGAAAGAAAGAAAGAAAGAAAGAAAGAAATATTTGCATTTTTGCTACTAGTAAAAAATAGTTTTTAATGTTACATATTATTTCAGCAATATTCTAAGTTATAAATGAAGGAAAACGTATGGGAATTTATTTATTCATTATGTCAATAACTAATAAAATAGCGGGCTGGTGCCTTAGTTTGTCACGAAATCTGCTATAGATATTAGAATATTAATAAAATTTTAAGTGACGATACTGTTGCTAGCTATAAATACTCTGGCGTCGCACTGAGAAAGTACAGCAAAGTTTTCTTAAACATATACACACTCATAAACAAAGATGTGTGTTCGTGTATATATTTGTGTGCATGTATACGTATGTAACACTTATGTATCACGCTCTCTCTACCACCCTCTCTCTCTCTCTCTCTCTCTCTCTCTCTCTCTCTCTCTCTCTCTCTCTCTCTCTCTCTCTTTCTCTCTCTATATATATACTGACCGACGAAATGCTAGTAGTTTAATATTAAATTGTGTCTACTAAAACAACCAAAAATGTGGGTGCGCGCGCCTGCGTGTGTGTTTGCGTGATAAAACAATAGCAATAAAGACTGGTGGTGGTCGGCATGTTAGATTCATTAGTCTGGGCTTCTTCTGACTGACGAGACACAACAATGTCGAAACCCTAGCTGTTTTTAACCCTTCTGCTAACGAAGCGAGTGCGTTATAAACAGATATTCGTCGAATTGAAATTGTTCTCCTGAGAGGAAACACAAACAGTAATTACTATATTCACGTACATATCTACCGGAACACATTTAAAACAAATATGCAAGGCATACTTTTGATCCCTGCAGTTCACTGATTATTAATTATATGAATGTTATGGCGCAACCCTGTAAAAGATGTTATTTTAAGATGTACAAGTATTTTTTTAATTGTATAACACCATTCTTTTAACATATCAATATATTCTAACAGCTTGTTGTTTGCATACATATAAATCTAATATGGCAACACTAAAAAACCAAAATGCCATTGTAAAAACTTTATACATATTTTATATTCATTTATATGTGTGTGTGTGTGGTGTGTGTGTGTGTGGATATGTGTATTTTTGTGTGTCTGTGTTTGTCCACCACCACTATCGCTTGACAACCGATGGTGGTGTGTTTACGTCCCTGTAACTTAGCGATTCAGCAAAAGAAGCCGATAGAACAAGTATTAGGCTTACAAAGAATAAGTCCTGGGGTCGATTTGTTCGACTAAATGCAGTGCTCCAGCATGGCGGCAGTCAAATGACTGAAACAAATAACAGAATAAAAGAATATAGATATAAAAAATAAAGTGTAAAGTAACCAGAACATAGTCCATTCAAGCCCATTTCTACGCATTAATTTATTCAATATATTTTTCTTCATTCGAGTATAACCAGCCGAAATTGCAAAGATAATCTGGAACTCGACTAAGGAAATTGCAAAGGTAATCTTGAACTCCGAATGACTCGTCCTTGTCTTCTTTGTATCGTCTATTTGGATGTTTTGTTGTCCCTTATTTGTATCACCTGTCTGGATATTTTGCGTTCTTGTCCTATTTTGTATTTCATATATATATATATATATATATATATACATACAAACATATATATATATGACTATATATATAGATACATACATACTTATACACCTATATGTGTATATATATATATATATATATACATACATACATACACATATATGTCTGTATGCGTATATACATACACATGCATGCCTAAAGTATTTATGTATAGACACTTATAAATAGAGAAACGGATCGATCGATCGATCGAACAATAGATAGATAGATAGATAGATAGATAGATATACATACCGATATACACATAGATACACAATGACACCCGACCACTTCACAGACACAAACAGTTATGATTATACACACACCGATACACACATACGCTGACACTTCCTACATATACTCGACGATAGATGAGATCATTTCGTCAAGTACGTGTGTTGTTTTTTATCGTCGATTTGACCAACAATCCCCTATTGATGACGACACACAGACATTCCAAACAAACCACCGAAAGATTGCAAAATGGCGCTTCTTTTGATCAGTTTAATCTTTTCAACGAGCTTTTGATCAGGCGACCGTGTATTAAAATTAGGTCAAACGGAAGATACCCAGTCACCTATAAGAATAGTCGTAGCTAAGGATATAAAACAACGGTACTGGTGGTGGTGGTGTGGTGGTGGTGGTGGTTTGGGTGGCGGCGGCGGCAGAGGTGGTGACTTTGGTGATATTAGTGGTAGTGTTGATCTTAGAAGATTTGACGGTTGAAGTGACAATGGTCGTGGTACCAAGTGGTGCTCAATGATAGCGGAATGCAGAGGAGGAGGAAATAGTAGAGGAGGGTGAAGAAGGTTTTGGTAACTTTTTGGCGAAGATAAAACGACTTTAGAATTTGCTTCTATCCTGCTGCTGCTGCTGCTGCGACTACTACTACTACTACTACTACTACTACTACTACTACTACTACTACTACTACTACTACTTTCTTTACTTTACTCCGCCGGTTACGACGACGAGGGTCCCAGCTGATACGATCAACGGAACAGCTTGCTCGTGAAATTAACGTGCAAATGGCTGAGCATTCCACAGACACGTGTACCCTTAACGTAGTTCTCGGGGATAATCAGCGTGACACAGAGAGTGACAAGGCTGACCCTTTGAAATACAAGTACAACTCATTTTTGCCAGCTGAGTGGACTGGAGCAACGTGAAATAAAGTGTCTTGCTCAAGGACACAACGCGTCGCCGGGAATCGAACTCACAACCTTACGATCATGAGCCGAATGCCCTAACCACTAAGCCACGCGCCCTCACACTACTACTACTACTACTACTACTACTACTACTACTACTATACTACTACTACTACTACTGTTGCTGCTACTACGACTGCTGCCATTGTCGTTGCCGATGCCGTCGTCGCCGTCGTCGTTGCTGTTTAGTCCCAAGTCGGCTCTGATTGTGTAAACCCTTATGATTGAAAGTATTCCAACCGTGACCATTCCGTCATGTTTTATAGTCAGAGACCGAAAAAATGCCACCAACCCCACCTACATCTGCAAAAACAGTGAACTCTAGCCAAATTTTCTCCCTCTTTCCCTCTTTCTCCCTCTCTCTCTCTCTCTCTCTCTCTCTCTCTCTCTGAAACACACACACACCCTCTTAAGTAATGCGATGACAATACAAGGATTGCCTCCATATAACTTAAAACCTTTTACAATAGCATAACTAATAGGGGTGGCGAGGGGGAATTTTGCCCCGGGCGACGCTTTCATAGTTGGCAAGACTTTTGAGTCTGTTGAATAAGCTTGTATAGGTTGTGGAGCCTAAAGGAGGGGGAACTCAAGGGCTGCCACAGGCGTCACTGCCTTCCTTTGTTAAACATAATTTGTTCCCTTTTCCTTCCTGGCAGCTACCACCACCATCACCATCCTTCTAACAAATACTGATATAACGCGTGATTTTCTACGACGGTAGGATGCGAATTATGGTGATTCACCTGGTATTTCTAGCAGGTTGATCAACTACATAGAGGCTTCAATGTTGATTTATTTTATAAGGCGAAACAACAAAACACAATTACGCAGAAAACAACGTTAGAATTAATCTCAGAAATAATTAAATTCCATTATTTCAGAATTTTAGAAAAAAAAATTAAGTAGTTTTTTTTTTACCATTATAGGCGTCGACATGGCTGTGTAGTTAAGAAACTCGCTTTCCAACCACATGATTTCTGTTTCTGTCCCAACGCGCAGTACCTTGAGCAAATATCCTGGACACAGTAGACTACTGGTAAACATGGGCAAAAAAATCAAGTCTTCCAAATGAGTAAGTGTTTAAGACTTACTAGAAACAAAAACAAAAATTTACAAAGTTGCTATTCGGCAAAAAAAAACACGCTTATATCATTATCCAATAATTTTTTACGAATTTTCAAATTTAATTAAAAGCGGAAAAGTTTCATTCGAAAATGAGTAAAAAATTTATTGAGAGCACAGGAAAAAATATGTAGTTAATAATTCAATACTTGTAGCTTAGAAAAGGACAATTTTGGTGTTTTAGGTAGATTCCTTAGATTATAAGACTTGTTGATGGTTTTGTTGGGTTTTTTTTTTTTTTTGAGAATTTGTTGGAGAATTCTGCTGTAAAATCAGGAAAGTTAGGCATTTTTAGGAATAATATTTAATCGCGAACATCAATTTACCTTGCAAACCGGGTAAATACCAGTACTAAACTAAATATTCTGTAAGATCATAGTGGAAGCTTTCAGAAAAAGATAAATTTTAATATTAGGACTCTTCTGATTTTAAAGGCAAATTTAAAAGACAAAATTTTAAAGACAAATGTGACAAAATTTAGCTTGCGACTAGAACATTTCAGAATTCCAAAAGAATTTATTTGGGATTTAATATCTCAAAAACTTGAAACGATTCAGCCATTGCTGAACTTATATATTTAACCTATGATAAATGTGCTAAAATACATCCATTTTAAAATCTCCTGGAACCAAAAGAACAATGCTTAATGGAACCTAAGACCTTATGAAAGATACAACACATAACAACATTTTATCTACCGGTTTGCATCCCTAAATTTAAATTTAAAAAATTCACAAACGAACTCCCAAAACCCAGACTAGATGGATGTCGTATATAATTCTCCTGCCAGGTAAGTAGGAACAACGTTTGTATGAAGCAATGACTTAAATCAAGAAAGCAGTTTTGCATGTAGGATATATCCAATCTGACTTAAATATTTGTCTTGCAACAACAAAATTTAACATTCCTTGATATGTACCAACAAAATGCTTATATTTTAGAAAAATACCCCACATACCCGACAAAAATATCCAGGGAGAAAAATCATTGAGTTCAGCAATGACACTATAATAATGACTCAAATGTTAAACAAGATCTCTTTGTCATCAATTTGAGTTCCTGTCATATTTCTATTGCAATCACAGGTCGAATGTCCTTGTATAACGACATTTTTTGCAGTAAGGTCGTCATTTTCTCTTTTTCTCAATAACTTCAGGATTACTGGAAACTCACAATCTGCTTGTTGTGTCAACATAGCGCTTTGAGGTATATTGTATGCTAGATTGGTTCGAAGATCGTTTCATTTTATGACAGCCTTTCAGCCCCGAGTCATCAGGAGACCCAAGCCCCAAACCACCATTTAGTCCAATTATTTCCCTTGGGTAAATTGGTGTAATACTGATTCATGTTGGGCTCTGGGGGTATTTATTTGTTATTTTATGGAATAAGTCGATAAATAGATAGGTAATTTCAAACGTTTGATATTGTTCTGCATTTACACTTTCCTTCAAAAAAATACATATAATAAATGACAGATGTTGCATATACTTTGCAAAGATAGTTTTCCAAAATTTATTTTCAATATATAAATGGTGGTGGTCACGGTGAAATATTTTCCTGAAAGTGTTTCCTTGTTTTGTAGTTGCTATTTTTCACATGCTGTCAGTTTCGTCCCACTTTATGTTGCAGTTTTTTCAAAAGTATATTGTTGCAGTTTTTGCTTTTCAGCTTTCAGAAATGGGAGATTTCAACTTCCTTTTTCTTCTGACTAATCGAAGGATCCAGCACTGTAATGTTTTCACCACCGGACAACTTTTTCCCTGCTGATCTAGCGACACTACTGTCACAACATGTTGGCTGCAATCGTAATAACCTAGATCCATCAATTTGTTCATTCATTGCCACGTATTTTACATTATCAAACAGTTTATCTGTGTGATTCAGTTGTTTCCTTCCCAACGATTCGGGTGATTTTCGTGCTTTACAGTTATGTTTTTCTTCGGTTAGAAACCCCTTGTAAGGAATTTCAAATCCAACATCATAATTATTGGATTTTATTTATTTATTTATTTATTTATTTATTTTACTCTTTTACTTGTTTCAGTCATTTGACTGTGGCCATGTTGGAGCACCGCCTTTAGTCGAGCAAATCGACCCCAGGACTTATTCTTTGTAAGCCTAGTACTTTTTCTATCGGTCTCTTTTGCCGAACCGCTAAGTTACGGGGACGTAAACACACCAGCATCGGTTGTCAAGCGATATTGTTCATCATTACACACATAATTCAGTTTTCTTTGTTTACTTGTAAACCACTTGTCTTTATTTAATTTTAATGTCTTGAAGGAAGTTTTTACAGTTATTTTTTTTTCATCAAGTACACAACCACGTTCCTTCTCCGCTAACTCAGCTGCAATAGAGATTGAAAAGCAATTTATGAAGATCATTGTAATTTCCATTTTAAACGCAAATAAACTTACTTGATTCCAAATCAACAATTTAAGTCAAACTATTTAATGCTACATTACCAAACTTTATTCTCTGAAAACAGAAGAAAAGATAATTTGTGATTAACATTCAAAATGCATGTGAAGCTAGTCTATTTCTAAATTCCATTCAATAATAAAGTACAAATAAATCCATTTGCCGGCTTTCTAAATAGATTACTAATTAGCACCCTTACGGTGCTTATCAGTCTTTTACACATTATCGAAACAATTATGATAATCTTAATCCTATTCAGTCCTTAATGAAGATGCAACCGTGTACGGCTCAAAGTGGACATGATTTTATACCCAGTTCAACCTAAAAATATAATGTGACTACTGAAATTTATTTAAAACAATTGTTGCTGTCTTTAATCTACATCTTGACACCTGGCATAAAATCGTCATAAGCGAAAATGAAAATCATGTATAGAGCTCAAAAGCGTAACCCAACCGCTATGCTACCAAGCGGCACGTCGATATTTGCTCTTATGCAACACAGTGTGACTTGATGATTTGAGTTCTCTGTTGTGTTTTGCAGTACCTTATAGATGTTGCACTTCATACATACCTGTCTGTACGATGTTACAATGCAATAAAATGTCTTAAGGAAATGATTCTAGAGATACTGTATAATCCATTCATTTGTTGTCGTTGATATTGTTGCTATTGTTACTTGCTTGTTTTTGTTTTGTTCTGTTTTGTTTTTTGTTATTTTATACCACACTGTTATTTTACACCTTGGGGATTCTTGAAGTTGCGGATTACCAAACACCAACGGACTTCTTAAATTGTTAACCTGCTGATTTTGTGTTTTGTCGCGTGGCCGTTAATGTAGTGCGCTTCATTTTCATATGTCTTAATCTTAAATTATCATCATCAAGCAATGTGTGTGTGTGCGCGTGCGTGCGTGTGTATATTTGTACATGTAAATGTTGTCTGTGTGTATGTATGTATCTGTGTGTGTCTGTCTGTGTGTGTGTGTATGTTTGTATGTGTGTCTCTGTGTGTGTGGCGGGGTTGTGTTTGCCTTTTGTGTTTGCCCCCCACTGCCATCGCTTGACAACCAGTGTTAATTTGCTTACATCCCCGAAACTCAAGAGTTCCATAAAAGAGATCGATAGAATAAGTACAAGATTTAATAATAAAAACTGGATTTGATTTGTTCGACTAACCCCATCAAGACTGTCCCCCTGAATTGGCCACAGTCTACTAATTGAAACAAGATAAAACATTACAAAAATTCGCGAATGTCGATAGTCTCTTCCTGGGATTCTCATCGTTTGGATTCATGGTGCACCAGGAATTAAATAGAATAACTATTGGTGCGTATTTCAATGATTTTAGTCAGGGAAGGAGATAGTGGGTCATGACCCTATCCGAGTCTAGTGAGTGCGGACCGAGGGAAGGTATCCTCAAAGTGCAGACCTGGAATGAGAGCTTGCAGCAAAGTGGACCCACCAAAGGTACCTAAGAGGCCAGGTGATAATGTTAAACAGGGCAACGAATTAAGTATATGTAGGCCACACTTGGATTTGAAATCAGAATTGGAATAAATGCCGCAAGTCTGGTGTTCTTATAATCCCACCAAATCACAGCTCTGGACTAGCACTTTTCTTTTCTTTTTTTTTTTTCGATTCCAATGTCTTCGGTAGGTTTTGAAATCAGTGTCAGAACAAACATTTCGAAGTGTTGTATCCGACACTCTAGTGACTCAGTCAATTAGCTGCCAGCGAGAAAAGGTTTACTTTTACCTCTTTTTTTCCTTTTTTTTTTTTTGTTCTTTAAAACATTATGTTTGAAAGTTAAGGAATTAAAACAATTAGTTGAAAAATTAATTATTGTGTATTTCGTTTCATTAATTTATTAATCTTACTTAATATTAACCATAAATTATGATAGTTTAGATTTGCTCACCATCTTAAATTGTATCTTTAAAGGCCTGCAGCACACCATAATATCTCTTGCGGTACACTTCCATACACCTTGTGGAATATCATTTTAAAATCACTGGTCCTATTCTGTTCTAAATGTCGAACTTCGCTACTGTAGGATTGTAGACTGCAACAATAATAGTCAAACATAGGTGTTTTTCAATGCAAAATAGCATTCCATTTGTTACGAAAATAGTCAAAACACCATTTTCTATCCTGCAACGAAAATAGCAGAGCATAAACGTTGTACGCGAGTACAGAAATAAACGAACATCTGTATTGTACCTTCATCCGGAAATAACTGAACGCCATGTTAAAAAAAATGGAGGCGTTTGGAGTGGTAGACATAGATCGTCATATGCTGTACTGTCTAGTGTTTAGTTTCAGAGATTCATTCCTCAAATTTCTCAATTAAAATCATATACGAATTGACTTCACTTTTCCTGTCCCTAGGATCGATAAAATAGTACTAACAAGTACCGGTGATCGATTTGTTCCCCACTACCGTCATCCAACCATAGAATATTTGTATATTTGAGTCAATATGAAAACTTATTATTTCTGAGCTGAAAATAATACTATAGAAATGTGGACAAATGCTGTTGCGTAGAATACACACACACACACAGACAGACACACACACGCGCGCACACACACACACACACACTCACACACACACACACACAGGTGTGTATGTGTGTATTTGTGTATGTGTGTGTTTGTGTGAATTTACTTATATATATTATAAATTTTATATAATATATAATACGTATATTATATATATGTATCTATATATATACATATATATATATATATTATATATTTATATTTATGTTTATATATTTATATTTACATAATATATATGTATATATATGCATACGTATATATATCTAATATGGATACATCCTTATATAGATAGAAAAACAGACGTATAAATATGTAGATATGTAAAAAAATATAAATATATAAACATATATATACGATATACATGTATACTTACATATATGTAATATATATGTAATTATATATACACATACACACACACACATATTTTTTTCTAGTTTCAGCTCAGAGCTGCGGCCATGCTGATGCACCGCCGTTATATATATATATATATATATATATATATATATATATATATATATATATATATATATATATATATATATATATATATATATATTATATATATATAATATATATATATATATATATGTATGTATATATGTACATACATATATGTATGTAATATGTGCATATATACATACACACACATATAATTTGTATGTATGTGTATGTATATATACATATAAATAGATAGATTTATAAAGTATTCAGACACACGTTTATGTGTGTGTGTGTATGTATGTGTGTGTGTATGTGTGTGTGTGTGTGTGTGTGTGTGTGCGTGCATGTCTACCTGTCTGTCGGTGTAAATATGTAACCGTGAGACTGTACCTAAAATATTTCTACAGTTCCAAACATAAAATCTCAAAGACTGGTCAGGTGGTAGACAAGTTTCTTCTCATTTTGATTTTAGTAGACTTGCGTAACTCTGAAACTACTGCTTTGTCATTTCTAAATGACATACTTACATTTAGTTAGAGGGCGATAGATTGACTGAATCATTGGGGCATTGGGTAAAACGCCTAACAGTATATCTCCCGGCTATTCTGAGTTCAAATCTTGAGAAAGTCATCTTTTCAGAGTTGATAAAATAAAGTACCAGTAAAGTATTGGGATCCATATAATCGACTAATCTAACACCTCACCTCAACCCCACTTTTCACCTTACTTCTATGTTGGGGAAAAATTACTTTATTTAGTAAGATCGCTAATGGTACTCATGATTTTATTTGTTTTGTTTTTCGAGTGTTTTTTTATATATTTTTATATAGGCGTAGGTGTGGCTGTGTTGTAAAAAGCTTGCTTCCCAACCACATGATACCAGGTTCAGTCCCTTTTCGTGGTACTTTGGGCAAGTGTCTTCTACTATAGCCTCAGGCTGACCAAGAACTTGTGAGCGGATATGGTAGAGACAAAACAGAAAGAAGCCCGTCACACACACGGATGTGTGTGTGTATGTGTGTGTGTGAGAGAGAGACGGAGAGAGAGAGAGAGTTGATGTATTGAAGCTATA
>NC_042998.1:148272331-148274831 GCF_006345805.1 Octopus sinensis | reverse complement strand
CTTAATTAAATTAAATTAAGCCAATCTACCATAGGTTACACTTCATCAGTAAAAACCTGGGAAGAGACAAATATACACGAGGCGTCTGTATCGATGCCTACGGAATATAGTCTTAAAATTTTCAAGACTGACGTATTCGCGCCAAACTTATCAGCAGTAATATAAACTGCCGATTCAATCTCAGATTATTCAGAAAATTATCAATTAGTCAATTTAGGGTAGCAAAAAATTCAATATAAATTTATCGCTACCAGCGGCCTGGTGGAAAGAGAAATAGTCAACGACTAGATATATATATATAACAATTTAGGAGTGACCCTAACAGGTCATTCGTCCACCAGAAGAGCAGCCATAACTCACACCGCCAAGTAGTAGTAATTCAGAAATTAGGTGAAAATTTAAAAACATTTACCCCAATTCATCTTTTAGACGTTGCAACGTTTCTGTGTCATTAATGATTAAATTAGCTTAATTAAATTAAATTAAGCCAATCTACCATAGGTTACACTTCATCAGTAGTTGGATTATTTGGGCACCGTCTCTAAGGGAAGCAACACCATGATACAATTCACTCTGCCAGAAATTTGTGCAATAGGAAAAGATGGTGAACACACAGAACAGCCGAGAGTAATAAAAATCAAACGTCCAGTCAATATCATGGTGTATGGAGTGATTACTAGTGATGGCGACGTTACGCCTCCATTCACTTTCCCACATGGCCTCACGCTCAACACGGAGGCCTACGTCAAGTGCCTAGAGGAGGTAGTGCTGCTCTGGGTCAAGAGGGTGGTTGCTGGAAGATCCTACGTCTGGCAACAGGACTCTGCATCATGCCACACAAGCAGGAGAACCCAGTCATGACTGTCAGACAATTTCTTCGACCACATCACCCCTAACATGTGGCCTCCTAACTCCCCAGACTGCAAGCCCCTTAATTATTATGTGTGGTGTGAAGTTGAGCGAGAGACCAACAAAACTCCTTGTAACACCAAAGATGAATTGAAGGCATGGATTATGGCAGCATTCATCAACTTAAACAAGGAGAGTGTCCAGAAGTGTTGCGGGAGATTCTGAAGGCTGTGGTTGTAGCCAATGGCGATTTTATTTAATAAATATTTTTATGTTATAAGGCGGTGAGCTGGTAGAAACGTTAGCGTGAAATGCTTGGCGGTGTTTCGTCTGTCTTTACGTTCTAAGTTCAAATTCCGCCGAGGCCGACTTTACCTTTCATCCTTTCGAGATCGATAAATTAAGTACCAGTTGCGAACTGGGGTCGATCTAATCGATTGGCTCCTCCCCAAAAGTTTCGGGCCTTATGCCCAGAGTAGAAAATATATTTTTATGTAATTTTGGTAAATATATCTGTTAAAATCAGATGTCAGTGTTATTTTCATTTTTGCGTAATTTAGACAACTTATTCACCGCATCCTGTATATACATATACATATACATATACACACTTATATACACATGCACATGCACATACATACACACACATATACATATATGTGTGTATGTATATACATATGGGTATGTGTATGTCTACGTATACATACGTGTGTCTACGTTCAAGTATATCAACACGAAGTAAAGTTCTCAATACAGATGTAGAGTTTAGTTAAGTATTACAATACTGAAATTACGCTTTCTGATATCACTCGGACTCTCACGTAATATGTCGGTGATGACGTAACTAAATACTGGAGAGCAACGTACACTGCTTATAACAAAAATGCTAAATACGCGCAATTGTTGAAATCGAAAATATGTTGTTTTGGGTAAAGTAAATGAAAAGACAAAGAAAGGGGAAAGGAGGAATGATGAAGAGAAAATATTATAGAAAATGCATGTTCGTATATATATATATATTTTTTGAATGTTTGTTTTTCATATATTTTTACATATACATGTCAAAATGGGGCTATTAAGAAAATCAACAGTAAAAGAATACAGAAAAATTGCCGTGGGTAGATGGGTATGTAGTGCTCCGGACGGAGTGTTTCTTCTGAGCAAGGATGACAGAAGAACTGAGATGTGTGAAGTGCAACACTCCACGGCAATTTCACTGTAATGTTTTTGTCACAGTTTTCAAAACATGCCAAACTTGCTGACGCAGGCCCATCACCAATCTCCCAGGATTCTGTTTCCTCTGTTATTAAATCTATAGCAAGTTTGATAATAATTATATAGCATTCACAGATTGGAGTACTTAATACTCAGAGCAGAGTTTGGCCTTAAGTTCCGCTGTGTGAATGATTCAACCAGTATGCTGGAATGAGTCCCCATAACACAAATATATTTACATTATTTTTACAAATGTATTTTTATTTTCTATTTTTTATCTATTTCCTTAACATTTGTTTTCTTTTATTTGTTTATATAAAATTTTCTATATCAATGGCAGACCGTCCTTACCGTTTGAAAGTAGTTTGAACTCAAGAAAACTGTTACGTGATCAGCGACTCCGGCAAAACTAACAACGGTGACAACGAGTAATTAT
>NC_042998.1:148259831-148269831 GCF_006345805.1 Octopus sinensis | reverse complement strand
ATAGACAGCTAGATAGATAGACAGACAGACAGACAGACAGATAGATAGATAGATAGATAGATAGATAGATAGATAGATAGATAGATAGATAGATAGATAGATAGATAGATAGATAGATAGATAGATTATATAATACAGATTCATTCACACACATACACACATACATATATATGTATGTATGTATGTATGTATGTATGTATGTATGTATGTATGTATGCATGTATGTATGTATGTTTGTATGTATGTATGTATGTATGCATGCATGCATGTATGTATGCATGCATGTATGTATGTATGTATGTATGTATGTATGTATGTATGTATGTATGTATGTGTGTATGTATGCACGGGTGAGTTGACAAACCAAAGAAAAGGGGAGCTCAGCATACTTAGTATATAATTATTTGAAACAGTTTGGTTTGGCCCTATGTGACTTACAGTTTCATAGGTTTCTTGCGGAGGCCTAGCTCCTCGGATTCAGTAAACTTATTCGGTTAACTGTGCCTCACAAGCTAGAGGTGAATCAGTTGCTGCATGGAGAGAAGCTTACTTCACAATTACATGGCCCAGGGTTCAGTCCCACTGCGTGGCACCTTCGGCATGTGTCTTCTAATGTAGCCTCAAGTGGATTTGGCATATGGAAACTGAAAGAAGCCCGTCAAATGTGTATGTGTCTGCATTTGTGTGTGTGTGTGTGTGTGTGTGTGTGTGTGTGCGCGTGTGTATGTGTATACCATGAACTATTATAGTTCTTAAATTTGACAGGAAAATAGAGCCTGATTCGTTGGTGCAAAGGAAATACACTTAGTCGCGTTAACACAGGGATGTGGGTTCGTCTCCGAGCGGATAGGAAAGCCTTCTATTTTCTGTCAAGGGTTTATATACCCCTTTATTTAGACTATTTTCCGTAGTCATTGCAAGGTGATCGCTTTAAGTTCATATAAAAAAAAATACCATTATTATTATTATTTACATGATTGTAAAAACGGCGCCGTATAAAAAAAACCATTCGCACCGAAAGCATATATATACAGGTCGAAATCTATTTAGAGAACACCATTCTCTAATCTATATATATATATACACCAAGGTATGAATGTATGTGTATATATTCATACATCTTTTATCTTTTATTTATTTCAGTATTAGACTGCGGCCACGCTGAGACACCACCTTGAAGGATTATAGTCGAACGAATCGATTCTATTACCATTTTTTAAGCCTGGTACTTATTCTATTGAAGTCTTTTTGCCGAACCACTAAGTTATGGGGACCGACCCCAATTGTCAAGCTGAGGTGGGGACGAAGAAAAGCACAAACACATAGATACATACATGAGTGTGTGTGTGTGTTGTTGTTGAAACTTTTGTCAACCAGTAAAATGTGGGGTATCTTTTACTGCACCCTGTGGATTTACTGTTGCTTGTTAGAGTTTTCTCTTGTGAATTCTGCTAAATCTTTGTAATTGAGTTAATCACTCATAAATTGACTTGTTCACTTTTAGGGAAGAAAAGACAATATCAAATAAATTAATTCTAATATATATTATTAGCATTACATCGATTTCCTTGAGAGAAAAGTTGATCGCGATAGCATTTTAACGTAGTTGCTGAAGGAACGAAACTAGATATTTTAAACCCTTATGTCCAAGGTTCTAATCTTTTTACCAAATTCACTTCAGGTATTAAAATTCCTCAATAACTCCAACACATACTTTAGCTTCATTCAGCTCATTACTACTTCTATAAACAGACGATAACGACCAAGATTTGTAAATGGCTGATGCAAAACAGAAACGAGTTCAATAATTTACTGCCTCTTGGTGCCATTGCAGTTGACCTCGCTTTTCTTATTACCACCCAACATAATTAAGTAATAAACAGAGCTGTAAAATGATGTCGATACAATCGATTATATTTTCTCCCTGACAACAATCGACCTTGTGACGAAGACAAAAATTTATGTTTGTATAAATTAGAGCTACACTCGCCATTCTTAATCCGCTGAGAAATGCAGATTGAAATATGGCGGACAGTAAAATACTAAAGCAGCCACGTCGCTAACAATAACAACAACATCAAATACTAGTTGTGTAGTTAACTATTATCATGAACTGTGGCTTGTAGCGAATCTAGATACGTGTAAAGGTGGATTTCACATAAAATATCTGGAATAAATGAAAAGGAGTGTTAGATCTGATCTTATGTTGACCTTACTTGGAAAAGAAAGAAAGGTTAGAAAAATATTTTGAAATGTAATTTGGAGCTTCTGTAAAGGAAACAAATTGGAGAAAAAACTGTTTCGTATGTCGAGATAAGAAACTGTAATGTACAGATATGAAAATAAGGAAAACCAAATGAATAGTAATTGGTATTTAGATATATTTGTTTATTGAGAAATATCATTCTTCCAAAATATGACAATGTTGAAAAAAAATATGGTATTACATATGCTAGGTAAAAAATATATCAGAGCAAATATGTACGTTTGACACTCAACAGCGGTGATCACGTTACAAATATTAAAAGATTTTCTTTGCTATCTACAGATAGATGTATGCTGCATCTTTAACCTTGCTACTAGTGGAATGGAAGTCTGATTTAGTTGGTGGTGATCAAAATGGGAAATGAGATGTATTCAGTATGCGGACACATTTTATCCAAGCAACTTAATGTTATTCCGTTTAATTTTTATGGTATAATGGTACTAATATCACTAGCATCTCACTCTCGAGGTTACCTGACCACTTTGAAACATTTAAGCGACAAGAGTGTCTCTTAAAAGATCCAAACTAGCATCAAATACTGTTACATGTCACTCACAAGGAATGTAAGTTCTGCGCACTTAAATGACAAAAATGACTTTTCCCCACTGACTATATATATTTTTTGTATATGTGTGGGATTGTGCGTGTGTATGAGAGGGAGAGAAAGTGTGTGTGTGTGTGTGTGTGTGTGTGTGTGTGTGTGTGTGTGTGTGTGTGTGTGTGTGTGTGTGTGTGTGTGTGTGTGCGTTTATCATTCAAGAGAGTCAACGAAGATTGAAAGCGGAGAAAACCGAAAACCGGTGCATTTCAAAGAGAGTCTCTCCTAAAACATTTTTTCAATATGATTAAATGTTACTAACTTTATTATGTCATGAATTTTTGGAAGACATTTTAGAATCGGAATTAGTTTTAATCCACTGGAACCTCTTTGTGCACACTAATTCAGTCTTCAAAATCATTTCGTATGGGTTCAGCCTTCATGGATATTCTATCTGCGACGTCTTCACTTCGAGATTGTTCTACAGAGTATTTTCATAGTTGTTTAATCCAGATTAACAGGGTTTTTTAATCACTGAATCGATTCTTAGCTCTAGCCTGTAGTACGAAATACTCCTCCAGACATAACTATTCGACCTAGATAAGATAGATCTATCACTGTTACCTCTGGTTTAAAAAAAAATGCCCACCCCCAGTGAATGCTGCATTGGACTGATTAAACTGACACCGGCTGTTTCAGATGATGAGTGTCAGAACAATGATTTTGTCTACTATCAGAGCCAGTCTTAGAAGCATTTTAATAATCATATTCAAATTTAACTATACACTTTTTAAATTGGTGAAAGTCGGTGCTATCTGTATTGGAATTAATGTACATTGCAAACATTCTTATGTTGTGGTGGGACGGATAGATAAGGCAAAATACACTACTTTTTAATATAAGTATACCACTGCACTCTGAAGAGAGTAGTTGCAGAAAATATAAGATAGCTGAAGCCCGTATGTGGAACGATAACAAAATGTTTGTTCGCATAATAAAAGATTCCGTATCCAAAAGGGAATGGCAAATAGATTAAAGAAAATTTTCCGAGAAACTAATCTGAGTGTTTAAAATCGTGGGAAAATGTGTTGAAACTTCAGAATGATCATCTGTATATCCTGCCATAAGTCAGCATATGTATTTCAAACCAAGAATTATAGTATATCATATAAATTTGCAAGAATTCTGTGCATATCTCATCGAATTTTATATAGGACGACTTCAAACTTAGGTGGAAGACTCTATGAACATTGAAATAATAATACGTCAAGAGAACCTGTTAGTAAAATCATAGTTGTTTAAAAGTTTGTTGTGTTCCTACTCATAAATGCAACAAACTTTCAACACTCATAATGTTAAGAACATCTTTTCTTGCCTGTATTTGTGTAAGGAAAGAGTGAAAACTTTACATCCGTCTCCCAGTATACTTGCAAATTCATTAACCAGGAATCTGTATTCTCCACTAACAAAGCATTCTCAATAAAGAACTCCTCAGACATCAATGGGTCACGAAATAGCACGTTTTGCCATATATTATAGATATTAAAATCCTGCCGTAGAAAAAATACCGGACTGTGCTGTCTTTGATGCACTATTAACTGAATAATATCAGTTGGTCGAAAGTTGGCCGGATTGGTTGAAAGTGGAATATTTTTGATCATAGGTCTGATCAATCAGAGTTGACCTATAGTTAACCAACAACAGCATTAGCTTTGCAAAGAACTCATTAATAGCCATCTTTGCCAACACAACAGTTCTTTCATCAACACCATCAAGAAAATTCAACAATTTCAAAGTACATTTGGGAATCGTGAGTCAGATAAGAGACCAGGAGTATCCCGTGTGCGGTGTTAGATAAGGAACTGTCATGTAGCCTCTACTTCCCAGAGTGACTCCACATCAGCTGCCAAATACCAATATGAAAATGTTTATTTTATTAGAGGAAAGGAGCTAAATTCCTCTTGCCAAAACATAATGAAATTCTTCCTTTGCGTATGGTCTTCCTTTCCGATGCGTATGGTCAACCGACCAAATGAAATCGGAGTTCTGAGATGTAATCCCTATTTATCTTACGCAAATTTACTTATATATGATTCTACACATTTTCAACAGCAAGTTGCTCTGAGGATTAAGGGTTATTGTTTTTGTTACCACAAAATACACAATTATACTAATGTTTGTGTAGAATATATGTATGTATACACACACACATATATATATATATGCACACACACACACACAAACACACACACACACACACACACACACACACATATATATATATATATATATATATATATATATATATATATAATTAAGTATAAACATATGTATATATGTATATGCTTACATGTGTGTGTATGTATGATATATACACATATATATGTATACGTATATGCATATATATGCATATAATATATGTGCAAATATATACATTCATAAACATATATATATACATATAGATGTATATGTGCATGTGTATATGCATATATATATGCATATATATATAAGTATACATATGCATATATATCTGCTTATCTATGCGAGTGAATGTGTGTGTTTGTGTCTGCGTTCGTGTGCAATAGATGTGTGAGAGGGTAAGCATGTGCACATGCACGCAAAGATAGTCACACACAACAGTATTTAGGTTGTAATAAAATATTTCTGGCGACTTGTTGCTAGAATTGGCGCGTCACTGTATTCTACGCATTGTAGACATGTGTGTGTGTGTGTATGTGTGTGTGTGTGTGAGACACCTTTGTGGCCAGCCGACCGACGAGGCTCGTTCAATAATCACGTCGTGTTTTATAACTCCGGAAATGGTCTGTCCTCTTTCTGTGGAACTTTCTGTTGTTCTCAGTTAATTATATGGTTTTGTGCATCGCTGCTCTTCAATGCATCACTAGGTAGAGGCAAGGCCTAACGACTGCTGGGTGACGGCGGAAGACGTTGGTGTCGTGATGCAAGAAGCTGAGGGGAGAGGAAGGGCGTCGTGGTGGTGGTGGTGGTGGTGGTGGCGGCGTCGTCGGTAGTGGTGCTGGTGGTGTCGGCGGCGGCGTTGGTAGTGATGGTGGAGGAGGTGCTTCACCCTAGTGGTGGTGGGGTTGGTGGCGATGGTGGTCATGGTGAAGGAGGTCCTTCATCCTAATGGTGATGGTGGTGGTGTGATGGTTCGTCGTTGTTGTGGTGTTGGTTGTGGTGGTGATGGTGATGGTTTGTAGTAATGGTGATTGTAGTGGTGGTGGTGGTTCGTCGTTGTAGTGTCGGTAGCGATGGTGATGGTTTCTCGTAACGGTGGTAGTAGTGTTGATAGTGGTGATGGTGGTAGTGATGATTTATCATTGTAGTGGTGATAATGATGGCGATGGTGGGGGGGGGAGTAGTCTTGGTTAGTAGAAGGAAAGAAAGTCGCAACTTTCGGCTGAAAAGATTGTCGAGGACTTTGAATGGGGGTGGGAGGGACGAGAAAGAAGATAAGAAATATTGGCTGGTTAGCTGGCTTGCTGGAAGGCTGGCTGGTTAGTTGGCTGGTATAGCAAATTGGTCGGTCGGTTGGTCGGTCGGTCGGTCGACTGGCTGGTTGGTCGGGTGGTCGGTTAGTCGGTTGGTTGGGTGACTGGTTGGTCGGGTGGTTGGTTAGTCGGCTGGCTGGCTGGTTGGTTGGTTGGTTAATATTAGCAATGAATTGTTTGGCGTTTGTTATTGTGGTTGTTGTTATGATGTAAGTGTGGAAGCACCGGATTATTACCGGTTGACGATGTGGTATAAATTTCAAGGAGAACTGAATGTAGTAAAAGACTTGAGATGAGTAGGGTGAGAGGCAGAATATGGTGGTAGAGGTGGTGGGAGAAAGGTTTGGCGGGAAAAGGCGAAACAAAAGGAAGCAGCGATGTTTGATGTTTGTGTTTTGGATTTGGTTAATTTAGATGTTGTTTAGTATCAGGTCAGTTTTTATTGAGCAGGCATTTGATCTTTAGCTTTACAACCGTGACAATCCCATCTGTTTGCAATATCTATGATTTTAGGGTTTAATATATCATTCTTCGCTTAAGATGCTATGAGAGGAGGGGTTCTAGATGCTATTTACAATTAGAGTAACCATATAGAATATTTTTGCAAATGTCTATGCTTTTTGGCTACTTGAGATAAGGTTAAGCAACTGTCGTACGCATGGCATCTATTGAGCCAGAAACACGTCTACGACTATCTTATCTCCAGACAATTAATCTGCCCGTTTTCTTGAAGGCATGTCAACTTGAATTATAGATGTCATATCCCCTTCTCAAGTGGAGCTGTTCTCAAATGCCATTTGGTTATTGACACACATCCTCAAGAAGTGAGGAGGATTTTAAAAAACCAATAATTTGTTTTATGATACTCGATACACCTTCTTTTGTCTATGTAGAATAACCTTCGTTGGTTTGACTCTACAACAGCTCTTCCCTTCTTTCACTCTCTGTCTTTCTCTCAATCAACTTGCTCCCTTTTCTTCTTTTCCTGTTTCTAAAGCTTCCCATTTTTTTAACTGAACGTTCGACTGGTCTGTCGATCTTTTTCCAGCCTTGGTTTCGTCTAAATTTTTTTTAAAATCTTTTTGTCAAGGCTGAATGATATGCTCTCTGTCTTCCTTGGCGTGCGACTTCCTTCTTTCTTTATGCTTATCTTTCTGCTGCTTTATCTGCCTTACGTTTCCGGCGGATTCAAACATGAATAAGCTAATCGCTGTTGTATTTCGTCGGCGGAGAGCAACTACTCTTCTCAGGCGTTTTGCGTTCACAAAACACTCGATTCATCCATATGAGGGCAATCCTTCACTCATGTTTAAGCTCAGTAATCAGGGGGTAGCCTTGACGGAAAAGACATAATCAGGTCGAAACACTTCAGTGTCTTATGGTACCGTGTGTGTGTGCGCGCGTGTGTGTGTGCGCGCGTGTGTGCGTGCGCGCGTGTGTATGTGTGTGTGTGTGTGTGCAAGCATACATGCATGCATGTAAATACTTCTTCTTCTTCTTCTTCTTCTTCTTCTTCTTCTTCTTCTTCTTACAGCATTCACCCGGGGTGGGTTGAGCTGGCTTCATTCATCCTCAATACTGCATCTCTCACAAACGCCGACCAGGCCTGGCGATTTGAGGCTAACGACCGCGTGGTCTCCAACCATTCCTTATTCCAGCGGCGAACGCCGTAGATATGGGGGCCTAGGGTGGGTTCCAGATCAGCCTTGACTGTCATCAGCCAGGTTTTTCGTTGTCCACCACATCGCTTTCGCCAACCCTGAAGGGGAGCTGGGGCAATTGCTTCGTAGATGAATTCTCCTGGTTGACGACGGAGGGCATGACCCAGCCAACGCAGACGTCTCGTTAGGATGACTTGTCGGAGGGTGGTGATTTTGCACTGGTGTCACACCGAATTGTTGGAGACAAAGTGATGTCATCGGACACGAAGGATGCGGCGTAGACAGAGGTGATCGAAGGATTCTAGTCGCTTAATATCTTCCACCCACATTGGCCATGACTCGCTGCCGTAAAGGAGAATCGTTCGCACTAGTGCTTGGTAGATCCGTACTCTAGTGGTGCGTCGGATCTCAGATCTTGACCAGAGTCGTGCACTGAGTCGGTTGAAGGCTTGGCGAGCGAGGTCGATTCGTGTTTTAATGTCAGCCTCGAATGCAGCCGCAAAATCAACAAAGCAGATGACTGTCTTTTGCTAAAAGCACTAACGGTGTTCGAGGATTCGTGTTAGGGTGAAGATTTGATCGGTGCAACCTCGATTTCGACGGAAACCACACTGGTTTGGTCTTGTTCTAGAGTCACGTTCTGATTGGAATCGTCTCAGAAGAATAGATGCAAATATTTTGGCAGAAACGTCAATCAGACTGATGCCACGGTAGTTGCTGCAGCAGCGTTTATCGCCTTTCTTAAAGAAAGGTACCAGCGCTGCGTCGCTCCAGTCTTGGGGGAGGTTTTCCGTATCCCAAACCCGGGTGATAACTTGATGAATCGTGAGCCCCAGTATATTTGCACTATGCTTGAGGATCTCAGCAGGAATGTTATCTTCGCCGGCAGCTTTGTTATTTTTGAACTTTCTGATAACAGCAAGGACCTCTTCGAGCGTCCTTGATTGTCGAGTGTTCAGAGGCGCAGAAACCGGCAGCGTACATGGTTCCGATCATATATTAGGACGGGCAAAACTACGTCTTCATCTCAAGGCCGTCAAGTCTTGCCCTAAGCCTTTAAGATACGATATCTCGAAGCTAAAAAGTAACCAGACCGAACATTTATTCCGTATTGAATTAACAAATCGGTTTAACGGGCTCGAAGTCCCTCAATCTGCTTACTCAGATGAAGTCTGGCAAACGGTCAAACACAATCTTCAATCCGTGATGTCCACAACACTCGGCACTACTAAGCGAAAAGACAAAGATTGGATCTCGGGCCAAAGAATCGAAGTTGCTGAAAAAGCGAAACAAGCTCGATGCAACCAATCCGATACCTTCAGACAACTGCGCCGTGAAGCTGCCCGTTCTGCCCGCGCTGATCGAAATAAATTCTGGAGGACGGTGGCTGAAGACATGGAATGTGCCGCATCTACTGGGGACTCACGTAAGCTCTGCAGCCTCCTTCGATCGAGCAGAAAGACATGCTGGAGTGGTAACGAAACTATTTTGGACCAGAATGGCGATCACATCACCAATCTCACTGAACGCATCATCCGCTGGAGAAACCATTTCACCAATCTGCTGAACCATGACCACCAGCCTCCCTTATCTTCTCCTGCGATCGACGCGACCCCAGCCTTGTATAACTGCCAAACAGCTCCCCCTACGCTTGAAGAGGTCCTTGCTGTTATCAGAAAGCTCAAAAATAACAAAAAACAAGCTGATGCATGTATGTATGTATGTATGTATGTATGTATGTATGTATGTTTGCATGTATAATGTACAGGGATAGGACAAAATAATGGAAACAGCACTTTTAGTTAATTATTATTTTCTATTGACAATATGACAAATACATAACTGTTCTTGCTTGTGTGTGTGTGTGTGTGTGCAATGTATATGCCTTGTACTTCATGATATAGCCCTCTATTTTCATTTTCACTGTTTTTTATATTCCAACAATTTAAAATATGTGACCTATCTGACTTCCAAAGAGAACAGATTTTGGAGCGCAGATGCCTGGAACTTCGGTTACTAAAGC
>NC_042998.1:148227331-148254831 GCF_006345805.1 Octopus sinensis | reverse complement strand
GAGCATGTCCCTTAGTGGCTGACAGTACGTGCATCTCTGATCACGAGCAGAAGTAGTGGGGGAGCAGTATAGCCATGTGTTGAGAGGGATTCTTTGGAGTTTGAATAATTCACCTCTGGAAACATAGGTGTTTCGTTCAACATCCTAAAGCAACCCTTATTCAGGGACCTTTTGAGCAGGATGGGCTACTCTACCTGAAGAAAATTCTAACTGGGCCCCACATGCAAGGTCATGTGCTGTTTATCTTGATATGAGATCACCATGTCGCGCACATATGGTTGTGATGCATGTGCCTGGTGTACCCTTATCAGACGGGTAGTCATGATGGGTATGCTGGGCTTCGTATATTTTACGCCAGTGTCACTTTGATGGCATGCACTGCTCTCTCACTCAATAATAATAATAATAATAATAAATAAGTAAATAAATAATAAAAATACCTTGGTGTACTAGAGTTCAACTAGATAATGGAGAAGGAAATGAAAGAGCAGTTGAGGATGGAATATTTCCAAAGAATAAGGCTGGTGTTTCGCTCAAAATTGACTGGATTGAATAAAATCTAAGCAGTAATTACGTGGGCGATAGCATCACTCTGGAATAGAGCAGGAATCATAAAATGGCAAAAGTGAGAAGCGATGAAAATGGATACCAAAACCAGAAAAATGTTGTCAATACACGGAGCCTTCCACCCTAAGAGTGACAACGATAGGCTGTAATTGTCCAGAAGAAAGGGTGGGGGTGGTTTGATCAGTTGCTAGGATTGTATCAAAGCAGAGGAAAACAGCTTAGGGTGGTATATAAAAAATGCTGTGGCGTCATGAAAACTGAAAATTATGTAATGAAAGAAAAATTTGAACAAAAAAATGAACAACAAATAGAGAAGGCCTAGAAGGAAAAAATATACTGTCAGGTCGCAAGAGATGTGAACGCCAAGACGGATACAGAAGACTGGTGGTTATGGATGAGGAGGAGTGACTAGACGATAGAGACAGAAGCACTTATATGCGCAGCTCAAGAACAAGCGTTAAGGACCAACAATGTGAAGTTCAGAATAGACAACACTACTGACAGTGACAAACGCAGAATGTGTGGTGAGAGGAGTGAAAGGTATGGCACATCGTTAGCGGATGCCCGAAATTGGCACAACGCGAATACAAAAAAAGTCGACATGACAATGTGACAAGAATGATCCATTGGGAGCTCTGTGGAAATCACGGCCTACAAAAGCAAAGACGTGGCATAAGCAAACCCCAGAAGGAGTCACCGAGAATGAGAATAGCAAAATACTGTGGGATGCAATGATCCAGTGCGATCATCCGACCGGACATCGGAAACCGGTCATTGTTGTGGTGAATAAAGAAGGAAGAGCATGTATGATAATCGATATAGCACGCCCCTATGAAAACGGGATCAATGTGAAAGAAGAAAAAGTAAACAACTATGACGATTTGAAGTGGGAAATACGATCGTTGTGGTCAATGAAGAGAGTAGACGTGATACCAATAGTAATTGGTGCACTTGGAAGTATCAGCACTCAACTACCAACATGGCTGAAAAAGGTTGGTACAAGTGTGAAGGTAGAACACCTACAAAAATCAGCATTGCTTGGAACTGGAAAAATTCTTCGCAGCGTTCTTGAAGCATGACCAGTAAGAAAGTGTCACCTTCGTCTGCTAGCTGTGGACAGCTAACACTTTCCATCATACCCAGTAAAATAAACTGTGAGTTTTTATCACATAATAATAATAAACCTTTCAACTATAGGCATGGAGCCTGAAATTTTAGGGGAGAAGCTTGTCGATTATTGGTACTTTTTATATCGACACTGAAAGGATGTAAAGCAAAGTCGACCTCGATGACATTTAAACCCAGAACGTAAAACTGGAGGAAATGCTGCTACGCAAGGGTTGAGAAAATCATTGAGGATGGTACAGAATGAGGTACTGTGGAATCACACATAAACGTGTGTAACAAGGAAAATAACAGAAACAAAAATAAACAATAGATTCAAAGAATGTTTTCAAAAGGGAGGAGACCTACAAGACTACTCGTAAAGACCCCACAAATTCACTAAGGCAAGTGCCGCCTCTCAGTTCTCTTCCCCCAGTCTGCTGGTGCATGCTCAGAGGGAGCCCGTTCATTCGGAGTATACTTGAGACTCTCATCCCCCTTCATCAAATTTACTGGGAAGCAGCACTTCCTTACTACTACTACGACTACTACTACTATTACTACTGCTGCTACTACTACTATATAATACTACCACCACCACTACAGTCAGGAGGCTTCGAGGTAATCAGCGTTTCCACAGTTATGGCATCTAGGTCTTCTGCCCTCCACTACCACCTGCAGTCGCTTCTTTCCTGGAAGTAGGTTATGGATTTTCTCTCGTGCCTCAGTTCACACCTCAAAATTTTCCTTTCAGAATATTTGTATTTCCTGCAGCGTTCTAGAGTCCTCCAGTAGAACACATTTCTCCGCTCACCAGAAGTTTAGTTCTGGAAATTTTTGCTCTGATAATTCTTCAATTAAAGTAAATTGGTATCAGCTAAAATTTCTCAGTCTTATGTGGGATGTGAGACGTTGGACACCGTCTGGAGAAAGCTTCTGAATGAAAAGTAACTCGAATACAACTAAATTGGTTGGCACGTACTACGGAGTCTATGTCTTTCCAGACACTTTTCAAACAGTGTTCAGCTTGTCCTGGAGATATTCACTCCAGTTTGTGCCTCTTCAACGAATTCATCTGTACACCATTGTATTTTTCTATGGTATCGTGAATGTACATTTTCATATTAGTTTGTTGCTATGTCTTCTACTTCGAGATATTTATATTTTTATCCAATGGAACGAAATCAAAAGTTTTAGCAACACCAGCAAATGACGTGCTTCCACTGCTGCTACTGTCATCTTTATTGTTGCTGCTACTGTCATTTATGGTGTAGCGGGAGTGGTTTCATTGCCGCTACCATAATTTGTTGCTACATTGAGGAAAGCAGCGACAATGACTGTTGTGACAGTCACTTTGAATAACATGTGCAATCCATTTGACAGACTTTCTCACAGTTTCCAGCAACTGGTCAATTTCATCCACACAAACAAAAGCGTTGAACAAAACACCTTGATGAAAAATATAACCAAAATATAAGTACTTATTTAAAATCTTTGTATTCGTTCTGGCACGGTATGTTCTGAGGTTAACTGCCGGAGTTAACTTTGCTTTACCATCTCTCCAGGGTCGATAAAATAAAATAGCAGTCACGTACTGGGGGTCGATGATATCAACTAACACACTGCCCTCAAAACTGCTGACCTAAACTATAAAAGGGCTGTGAATTAGCAGAATTGTCAGCGCATCGGACAGTATGTCTTGTGGCAATTCTTCTAGCTCTGAATGTTCTGAGTTCATATACCGTCGCGGTTACCTTTATCTTTTCCTTTCTCCGGGTTCGACAAAACAATGTATGATTCAAGTACTGAAGTTCATGGTATCAACTAATCCCCTCCCTTCAAAATTGCCGGCCTTGTGCCTAAATTAGAAACAATTAAGTTGAGCAAGAATTTCGGTTTTAGTAGCGGCTTTTTGCGTTCTCAAATCTGACGAGGTCGATGTTGTTTTTAATTTTACATTAAGTAAAATAAATTACTTGTCAAGTATTGGGAATCGATCTAACTAACAACTCTATCCAAAAAGATATTAGCCTTGTGCCAATGTCAGAAACGATTGTTAATACGAGGAGAGTGGATGACCATTTTGTGGTCTATATTTAATCTTCAACACGAACGCCACTAGTTCCCAGTTAATTCTAACAGAGAGTAAGTGACGCTCATTCTGAAAAAATAACCAAAATATAAGTATTTTTAAATCTCTGCCCACAGATCAGAGCAGGCTTGAGTATAATGCTTTACTGATGAGGTGTAATATGACTGGAGAAAGCCCGTAGCTGTTACTTTGTTTACTAACAAATATTAGATTTTATTTCTAATCATGAAAATTTAATTTTCTACTAAATTAATCCTAAAATTTCTTGAAATTATCTCCCTTTTTTTCTCTTCGAAAGTTGCTAGCATCTGCCACTTGAGTTTCGTTTTCTTTCTGCCACTAAGTGGTTAATTTCGGTACGTTTAGAATTTTTTCGTGCGCATCATTTAGTACATTACCACCTGCCTGATTTACAACTAGTACTGTTGGCACTGGTAGTGGTGTTGGTGGCGGTGCTATCGTTGGTGGCGGTGCTGTCATTGGTAGAAGTGCTGCCGTTGGTGGCGGTGCTGTTGTTGGTGGCGGTGCTGGCGTTGGTGCCGGTGGCGCTGGTTGGAGATGGTGGTGAGATTGTAGCTGTTACTAATTTGTTGCTACTTTCTCAGTTGTTGAGGTTTATTATTATTATTGTTGTTGTTGTTGTTGTTTTTATTGAAGTTTTTATTCTATGATGTTATTGCTGTGGTTGTTGTTGTTGTTGTTGTTGTTGTTTTTCCATGACAAGACAAGTAGAGTCTTATTAAATTTATGAAAATTTAACCAGACAAACGTTAATTCGTTTTACTCAAGTTAACACCTCCACCTCCACCTTCAGTACGGCTACTATTTATGTTGTTTGCTCTTGTTACTGTTATTGTTAATGACGACGGCGATGATGATGATGATAATGATGATGATGATGATGACGACGACGACGACGATAATGATGATGATGACGATGATGATGATGATTGCGAGGACGACGCCAACGATTACAAAGGTGATGATGCTGCTGCTGATGATGATGATGACTTTTGTTGCTATTGGTGTTGTTATTGTTGTTATTTAGAGTGTGCTTAGGGCCTTCTCGTTTTGGTGTCATCATCCTCTCCTGTTTGTTATGGTTGTTATTGTTATTGCTGTTGTTAATGTTACTGCTCTACTTTCTCTTGACATTACGTTCTCTCGTTCGTCTCGTAACGTTTGTTTAGCTGCTGCTGCTGCTACTGCTGCTGCTGCTGCTGCTGCTGATACTACTACTACTACTTGTAGTAGTAGTAGTAGTAGTAGTAGTAGTAGTAGCTGGTGGTGGTGGTGGTGGTGGTGATGGTGGTGGTGATGGTTGTGTTGCTGATGTTGATGCTGGTGCTAGTAGTAGTAGTAGTAGTAGTAGTAGTAGTAGTAGTTGTTGTTGTTGTTGTTGTTGTTGTTGTTGTGGCGGTGGTAGTGGAAGTGTTGGCGGCAGTGATGGCGGTTCATTTAATAGCTGTAGTGTCTGATATTGGCCTCCGTTCTCTTGTAGATTTTAATTTTGCATTTGCCGCCATTTGTATTCGTTATAAATATATTGTTTGTGGTTGTCGTTGTTGCTGTTGTTATTGTTGTTGAAGTTGTTATTGTTGCCGATTCTATTGTTGTTCGTTTCTTGTTTATTGATTTATTTTTGTGGGGAGAGGGGAGGGGCGGAGGGGAGAGAGAAATGTTGATTTTCTGTCTTTTGTTGGTGTTTTTCTTATTTTCTTTTTTTTACTCTCATTGTTTTTCATTATTTCCCTTTATTTCATTACTTTCATTTCTTTTTTCTTTTTTTCGTCACATTTCGTTGTTTTCTTTTTTAATTTATATTTATTGTTGCTTTTCTTTTGTTTTACTCCAAGTACGAAGTTTTTGGTTGTCGTTTTGTTTTTGTTTTCTTTTTTCAATAATGTAACGTTGCTGTTACTATTTACTTTGTTTTTCTTTTTGTTAATGTTATTATTGTAGTCAGTTTTGTCGTTGTTGTTGTTGTTCTTATTGTTGTTGTTGTTGTTGCTGCTGTTGATCGTGATGGTGATGGTAATGCTGCTGCCATAGTCTGAGGACCAGCTGCGATCGGTGATGTGGCTGATATTGATTGATTATTTGTGCATACTTTATTGTGAGGTGTGGTGCGGTATGGGCGGCATAGAGAAGGGCGTGTAATACGGTGTGGTGCAGCAGTGTGGGGAGAGTTGGTAACTGTAATAGCTGTGTCAGTGAGGACATTGGTTGTGATGATAATGGATGTGAGCTCAAATAGATGCGATAACAAATCTCGTTGTAGTGGTTATTATGTTGATGGCTGGGAAAGTATAAAGGTATTGGCAACGGCTGAAAATGTCTGACGACACTGGCTACAGTGGAAATGTCTGTGGCGGTACAGGTTACGATGGCAATGTCTGTGACTGTTCTGAATGTGATGGTGATGGTTGTAGAGGTACTTGCTAAGACAGGGATGATTATGAGGTAGTGACTATGATGATGTTGGATGTGACAATACTAGCTACGATAGTGGCATATTTGATAGTACTTCCATTGTTGGAGGAAAGCTGCAATATTATTATAAGAGTAAAGTCTGTGATGAGTATTGCAATGATAATACTGACCAATAAAGTTGATGGCTGTCATTGTTGTTAATAACGATGATGATGACAACGACGGTAGCAGCGGCGGCGGCGGTGGTGGTGGTGGTGGCTATGACAGTAGCAGTGGTGGTGATGGGGTGGGAGCTGCTGCTGCTGCTATTGGTTCTAGCTGTGATCGTGATAGTTGTAACGTCGCTGGCTGTGAAGGTGACAGTTGTGACAGTTCCCGCCATGATGTTTCTGTCTGCGAAGACAATAATGAAAAGAGTGTTGACTGTGACGATTGGCTAAAATGTTCACAGTCGTAATGGTATTGGTTACCATAGTGATGGCTATTATGATGATGATGGTGGTGATGATGATGATGACGACGACGATGACGACGACGACGATGCCAATGCCTGTAACAATACCGTCTAGAATGGTGAGAAATTTATGGTAGTACTAGCTATGGTAATAGTGGCTATGACAATACCAGCTATGACAGTGATGGCTGCGACAGTCCAAACTAAGATTGCGCCGTTTGTGGTGGGTCTTGATATTGCAAAGAAGTCTGTAATGATATGGAAAGGGGTGTTGCTAATATGTATGCTATGAATACTATGACGGTACGGGTTATGTAAGAGATGAGTAATTGAACTCGTTATGATGGTGATAATTGTGATGACACTTGTTATGATTGTCATTACTTTGAACGAACTAGCTATGATAATGATAGTGCAATGATGAGCTAGACTATGATGGTGATGACTTTGACAGTACTAGTTATGATGGTGGTGTCTGTGGTAGTGTTATTTATAACCATGAGAACTATGAGCGTATTAGCTATGATAGCTATGGTTCTGACAGTACTAGTTACGATAATGATATTTGTGATGGTTCTGATTAGGATATACATGGATATGATGGTAGTGGCTTTGAAGGTCATGTGATGCTAATAGCTATGATGGAGATGACTGTGATAGTAGAAACTATGATAGTAATAGTTCTGACAGATGATTGTAACTGTATTAATCGTAAAGGAGATAACTAACTATGATAGTGCAAGTTATGATTGTCATAACTGTGACGGTAGTGGCTGACATTAAGAAGCATTCCTCTTTCCTCATCTAACATTGTCTAATCTTTTAGCAGCTAAAAATGGTGACCTGCTTTGGGGATATTCAAAATTACTGTTCTATGTAGTTGGTATTTAAATTCCATGTCAACCAGTGTGGGGAATTCTTTCTCTAACCTTCCAGAAAGAATAGAGGATTTCTCTCAAATCACACCTTGCCTAATTAAAAGAAAGAGGAGTCTTGATTACAGTATTCCTGGAAATTAGACAGAATGTCCACAGTAGGAAAGCATTTTACTCATGGGTTTACTCCATCAGAGATAACTTGGGATTAGGTAACTTGGGAATAATAACTAAATTCTGTATTGTTTAGTTGCAAATTAGTGTTTATTATGTAAAAACTTAAGGCAGCGACCTGGCAGAGTCATAAGCACGCAGGCAAAACTCTTATCGGCATTTCTTCCGGTTTTACGTTCTGAGATCAAATTCTACCAAGGTCGACTTTGCTTTTCATCGTTTTGAGGTCGATAAAATAAGTACCACTTGTGTACTGGTGCCGATGTAATCCACTTAATTCCAGCCCCTGAAATTGCTGGCTCTGTACCGAAATTTGAAGCCGTCATGTAAAAATTTCTATTATTCATATATTATTTGCATGTTTACAAATCAATTATTTGTCATTCGCATATTTTTCATAATTAGTTTTTCATGTATATATATATATATATATATATATATATATATATATATATATATATATATATATATATAGATATATATATATATATTATATATATATATATATATATATATATATATATATATATATATATATATATATAATATATATATATGAATATATATATATGTTTATATATATATATATATATATATATATATATATATATATATAGATATATATATATATATATATATAGAGAGAGAGAGAGAGAGAGAGAGAGAGAGAGAGAGAGAGAGAGGGAGAAAATAGAAAAGAGTGAAAAAACTACAGAAGGCTTGTTTTATAAGAAAATATTTAAGTCGTTGTGTCAGAAGAATGTTATAAAATTTTGCATATAGTAACATAGTTTTTGAAGAAATTACCGGTTTCGTGTTAACTTTTCAAATTTCTCAAATGTCTTTACCTACATCGTGTCATGTCTTCGTTATGCAGTGCAAAGAAGAGTTCCAGGCAGGGGGAGGTAATAAGCGATTTCTTCCGGTATAAGGGAGATAATCGCTTTATATTTCTTTTCCCTTATTTAATGAGATGAGTTTCTCTGTACGAGAATGTTAGGATGGTTAAGTTTATGCTTAAAATTTTCAATGAAGAATGTTTCCTTGTTTAATCTAATTTGTGTTGGTGTTCCAGTGTGCTATTGGAACACCAACACAAATTAGATTAAACAAGGAAACATTACTGCTCTATGCTTTAGAGCATACATCTTTTTTTCATGTGTGCGCGCGCGCGCGCGCGTGTGTGTGTGTGTGTGTGTGCATATTAATAGCCGATATAAACTCGGTTGGTTAGCTGGTTGGTTAGTTGATTGATTCTCCAGTCATGTTTTACTTTGTATACAAAGCCATGTGGAACAGAGTAAAAAAGAAATAGAAAGAGAGTTAACATAAGTGGTGCAGTATAAGTGTGCATACTCGGCTTGATGGCACGCAATGAGTAAATGAACGTTATACACAAATACACACTCATTGAAAGAAGGAATCAGAGACAGAGGAGGAGGAAAGGGAGTAAATGACAGTTTAGTTTTGGGAGGAGTGTTACAAATGATAAAATTATTTCATTTAATATAATTTTAAGGTAATGAATGTTTTTTCTTTTAAAATTTATCATTTATTTCATCGTATTTTATAAAAATTAAGAAATTTGGTAAAAGTTAAATTAAAATTATTGTAAGTATGACATATTTCCTGATATTACCTCTATGGTGGTAAGAGTGAGTGTGTGTGTGCGTGCGCGCGTGCTTTTGTGCGCTTGTGTGTGTGAGTGTGCGTATGTGCGCGTGTGTGTGTTTGTATGTGTATGTGTGAAAGTGGGTACTGAGATAAGCGTGTTAGACATCAGCTAAAAAGTTTGTTGTTGTTATTTAAATTATTTACACATTGACGGATATTTGTCCTCATCTTGTTTGTTGTTAACACCACATTTCGACTGATATACCCTCCAGCCTTCATCAGGTGTCTTAGGGAAATTTCGAACCTGGGTTCTCACTCCTAAAGTATTTTTCGACGTTGTTGTTGTTGTTGTTGTTGTTATTATTATCATTATCATTCAAGTCACTGCTTGGATTCGAACTCGGAATCTTGGGATTAGTAGCCCGCGCTCTTTGCCACTATGCCATATGCCTAGACAAGATGAGGACAAATATCCGTCAGTCGTAAATAATATAAATAATATACATAATTCTTCATCTCCTAAATATAGAATTTGTTGTTGTTGTTGTTGTTGTTGTTTAAGCCCACGACAGTCACATGGAGCTGAACATGCGATCAAAAGCGTTTCACTCGTGACCAGCCTGCTTTATGTAAATCAGGAACTACTCTGTCCAATGTGTCCTTTTCTTTATAAAACCGTCAGATTGTGATTGGAAAGAATTTAAATGCTCTTTCTAACAGATCAAACGAACAATTGCCCGCGCATGTTCGCTGAGGCAACAGATGACTCACTTTGTAACTGCGACTTGGGCTCATGCATATGGTGTGTATGTGAAAGTATGCGTGTTTATATATATTTTATATGTATAGATACGTGTATATGTGTGTGTGTGTGTGTGTGTGTGTGTGTGTGTGTGTGTGTGTGTGTGTGTGTGTTTAGGTCAGTGTCTCTTAGTTATAATTCTTTAGTTATATAGTCATGTGATAGGTTATTAAGTCATTGTGACTTCATTATTTCGTATTTTCTTTTGTTTTGCTTTTTTTGTTATTGTTTTGTTTTGTCACAAACTCCATTAGTAAGAAATATAATTTGTCAGACATATTTTATCAGTCACATGATTAACCTTAATATCTTTTAGTCTCAGGAGAAATATTAATTAAATAAACAAAATAGATATATAAATAAACAAGTAAATCAATGCAATCATACATACATATATATATATATATATATATATATATATATATATATTATATATATATATATATATATGTATGTATGTATGTATGTATAAGTATGTATATGTGTGTGTGTGTATATACACATATATACTATTTACTCACATAACGCATATATATATATATATACATATATTCATGGATAGATAGATAGATAGATACATACATACATACATAAATATATATATACTTACATACATACATACATACATACATACAAAACATATACATACATACATGCGTATGTACGAACATACATACATACATATTATCTATATTCATATATGTACATATATCATCTTACACACACGTGCGCACTTACAGAAACATACATGTGTGTGTATGTATGTATGTATGTATGTATGTATGTATGTATGTATGTATGTATGTGTATTAACAAAGCTGCAAATAAATACAGCTGTAGCCTCTAACGCAAAATTTTCATAGTAATTTAGAAAAACGAAATGCATATTATTTGGAATAAATGTGAATATTTCTTGATGACACAAATTATAGATATGGAGGAATTTTCTAATTCATCATTTTATTTCCTTCGTGGCTTCTTTCTGTCTCTTTTTTAATTTTCTATATAATTTATATTCATAGATTTTTGATTTTCATATTATAAGCAATCATCATTAAAATCAACAGCTAAGTATTTCTTTCTCCTCTCTCTCTCTCTCTCTCTCTCTCTCTCACTTTCTCTCTCTCTTTCACACACACACATGCACACATACACACACACATGCACACATACACACACACACACACATGCACACATACACACACACACACACATGTATGCATGCATGCATGTATGTATGTATGTATGTATGTATGTATTATGTATGTATATAACGAGGGGGCAGCCATCATGTATGTAGATATGAATGCATGCATGCATGCATGCCTGTATGTATGTATGTATGTATGTATGTATGTATGTATGTATGTATGTATGTATGTTGTCCGGTACGTGAGTTCCGGACAACATACATGCATACATATGGAGCCCTGGTACGGCAGTGCCATGATTTTGAGAAGTGTAGAACCACCTCTTAGACACTACTGTTCCTAGGTCAACTCTTAGCAGCATTTGTTAGGGACCCAGCTACGGGTTAACTTGCTTGTGGACAACTGGGAATGAAGGATCCCTAGTTCTTGTGAGAAGTTCCTCCTTGAAGGTAAGCTTGTATAATGAAGAAAAAAGTACTTGAAGTACAGTTGATTTCTCTGCTGTCCACTGACCTTATGTCTGGTAGCACCGAAAGGAGAGTTCGGTGACATGCAACACTTTATCCACGCAAAACAAATTCACACACTGGCATTCAGCTGTGCAGCGAAATCTAGCACTTGCCCACTCTAGCAGTATAAAACCACTAATGTAGCGATCTCTCAGGAAGATGCAGAACACTTGGTGGGAGGATCTTGCACGTGATGTTCAGGCTGCTGCTGATGCAAATAACAGCAAGAAGCTTTACCATCTTATGAAGCACGTTTATGGGCCTAAGACCTCTGCATCAGCTTCTTTGCTTTCCAAGGAGTCTCCTACTCTATCTACTAAATCAACAGAAATCACAAGTCACTGGCTTGAACACTTCTCTGAACTCTTGAACCATGAGTCAGTTGTGGATGAAACAGTGATTGATATTATGCTACAAAGACCTATCACTGGCTCCTTAAACTCCACGCCCTCAATAGATGAGGTAATGACGGCAATAAGTAAATTGAATCTTGGTAAGGCACCTGGAAGGGATGGAATTTGTGCTAAGGTCTTGCGATTTGATGATGATTACATCATACAGTCCCTTCATAAACTTAGTGTAGTCTGGAGGAATGGTGCAATGCCTAAGGACTGGAAGTATGCAATTATTCATCCCCTCTATAAAGGAAAAAGAGCCAGAATAATGTGTGACAAATGCAGAGGAATTGCTCTACTATCAGCTGCTGGCAAGATTCCGGCAAATCTTCTTACTCGCCTGAATGTGTGTCTCGAAAATGATGTCTTATCTGAATCTCAATGCGGCTTCCGATCTGGTAGAGGGATAATGGATATAATTTTCACAGCAAGACATATACAGAAGAAGTGCTATGAACAAAATATGGATGTTGTCCAGGTGTTCGTTGATTTAACGAAGGCCTTTGATACTGTGAATAGAGCCTTGCTATGGAAAATACTTGGCAAACTTGGATGTCCGGATCACTTTGTAACTATAATTAAATCATTTCATGATGGGATGGAGGCTTGGGTCAATGTTGGTAGTGGCATGGCGGGACCCATTACTGTAAAGAATGGTATCTAGCAGGATAACATCCTTGCCTAAACTATATTTTCTTTGTACTTTACTGCCGCTTTTACTCATGCTTTTGCTAAGGTTAGCTCTCTGGGAATATATGTGAGGCATCGATCTTCTGGCCACCTCTTTAATCTGCGCGGATTTGCTGCCAGTTCAAAAGTTTTCCAGTCTCTTATTCGTGACCTCCTTTATGCAGATGACTGTGACTTAGTCACTCATACAGGGAATGACATGCAAATACTTATGAATCGTATGTCTGCTTCTTGCAATGCATTTGGACTCATCATTAGCCTGGACAAGACTGTAATGTTCCAGCCTGCACTGGGAAATCTATATGTTGAAGGAACAATACTGAAAGTGATAGATGAGTTTGTCTGGGCAGCACACTCAGACGTTCTTGCTCCCCGGATGGTGAAATACCTTTCAGGTTGCAGAGAGCAACTGATTCCTTCCGGTCTGTTCAGTCTCGTGTCTGGTCCCCGCATGGCATCACAAGGCAAGCAAAAATTGCTGTGTACCGTGCATGTGTACTGACATGGCTCCTTTACTCATGTGAGACATGAACATCATGTAAGGGTCCTTGAACGCTTCATCAGAGATACCAGAGACACATTCTGAATGTTGGCTGGATCTTAAAAACTCCAGACATACAGATCCTGAGGAAAGCTGATATCTTGAGTATTGAGGCGATGGTGCACGAGCACCGGTTACATTGGACTGGACACCTTATTAGAATAAAGGATAGCAGGATCCCTAAACAGATCCTATTTGGGGAACTTGTTAGTGGAAGTGACCCCGGCAGAAACCAAGGCTGCGATTTAAGGACTGTGTCAAGTCCTCAATAAAGGCCTGTGATATGCAGGAGACTGACTAGGAGAGCAATGCCTGTCATCGCCACGGATGGAGGAAGCAGGTTAAGGAGGGGATCGACACCTTTGAGAGAGCACGTATTCTGCATGAAGAATATAAGCGTGCTGCTCGAAAGCGCACTGCTGGTGTAGTGAATGGAGAAAGCTTGGTCTACAATATTTGCAGTCGTGTATGCTTGTCAAGGAGCAGGGCTCATTAGCTACCAACAGAGCCACAAATGCAAAATATAAGTTAGTCCTAGAGCGCACAATGTTTCTAAAGGTCAGCAATGGTCTTCCTCAGTCACGAGTGGACGGCTATCAGGTATGTATGTATGTATGTATGTATGTATGTATGTATGTATGTATGTATGTATGTATGTATGTATGTATGTATGTATGTATGTGCACATCCATGGATGTTTATACGAAAAAGACGAATAAGGAGATATTAAATATTGTACACGATAGATTCGCGGTTTATTAAAGTTATCTCTGCTTTCAAGAACGGTAGAGCCATCGCTTACTGGCAACTAGGATCATCTCTAAATAAAAAGGGCAGATCATTTAAAGAATTCAGAATTCTACAAAACTGACTTGCTATTAAGGAAAAGAGAAATATATCTAAAAACACACACACACACACATGCACGCGCGCGCGCACAGATATACACATATACACACACTCAGAAATTGACAGGCAGACAGACAGACTGGCAGACAGGTAGAAAGACAGACATACAGACGACAGACAGACAAATAGATAGATAGATAGATAGATAGATAGATAGATAGATTTCGATCCATAAGTATTAGTCCGACAATATATGTTTTGTTTCGCCTAACGTCTTAAATTCTGATAGACTGGAGGAGCTCCTCTTCAAATGGAATAAAACATTTATTTATCGAAGTGTTCTTGTAGGATTTAAATCCTCGGTGTTACTTGGGTGGTTTTCTTTCGACGGCTTGTCGAAGATAAAGCCCTCTAAGTCTTCTGAGGAAATCAAAAGGTCTTTTTGGTTTTGTTTTTTGTTTGTTTGTTCGTTTGTTTTTGTTTTTGTCATTTTGGCCCGAGGGATTTTATGTAAATCTTCTTGAAAGGGACAGGATTGATTATTCTTGGTAGAGAAGTTTAATTCTTGAAGGATAAGTATTTGGTGAGTGGGTTTTACGAGTGGGAGTAGAAAATATTCTAGATGTGATGAGTTTAAAGAAACCGTTTGGCTACTTAGAATAAAGAACTTGAAAATAAGGCTAAGTTCATTATTCTAAGTGGACAAACATAGAATCTTTGAACTTGTCAACCCCTATAAGACAGATTATAGATAGATAGATAGATAGATAGATAGATAGATAGATAGATAGATAGATAGATAGATAGATAGATAGATAGATAGATAGATAGATAGATAGATAGATAGATAGATAGCGTTACTTTCCAATACAGGAGAAAAAGCAGTACTCAAAACCTTTGTAGACTCTCGGAGATGCCAGTAATATTCCATTTGAACTGATGTAAGTCAAGACTTACAGAAAAAATATGAGTAGCGAGATGATTCCATAGTGTTGATGTTCTGGGAGGAAATACTGAAGAGGATGGTCGAATCAAGGGTGGAGAGAGGTGAAGGGAAGAGTGTTTCATGGGTACTTGAGTAGAAAAGATACGAGTGAAGCAAGCTTCAAAGAAAGGGGGCAATTATGATAGAGAAAGAATGGACTGTGAGACAAGGAGTCGTGCGTATGGTTTAGAAGCTGGATAATGTCTGTTAGTGATGGGGTAATCCTTCTTTAGATGCAAACCAGGATGTCTGCGTGCACCACTGCAGTTTTGGTGGGCAATAGTCCATTGTTGGCAGCTTTGTAGTGTCAGCAGCTGTTGAAGGTTGAGATATTTTCTGGCCCTGAAGACGCGGCTCTAGCTATTCGAAGGGTGTACTTTCGTCTTGAGAGATCTTCGAAGACAGTTGTGTCTCTTCGGTTGAAGAAACAGTGGAGGTTTTTAATTGAGTAACGCTCATGTTTATAGACGGGGCTGTGGTGCTTTCTTGATACATGCACGCACATATATAGATGTGTGTGTGTGTGTGTGTGTGTGTGCGTTTGTGCGTGTGTGTGTGTGTGTGTGTGTGTGTGTGTGTGTGTGTGTGTTTCTATATAAAGTTATAATAACACAATTATAGTTTAAACTGAAAGATTACTCAATACTTTTTGAGTATATATTTATTATTCTTTGACGAGAATAGTATCGGCAGTGACTTCGAAGTTTCAGTCAGCTAACTCCGAAACTTCGAAGTCACTGCTAATACTATTCTTGTTAAAGAATAATAATTATAAATATGTATCAGTGCGTTAGTCTTCTGCATAGTTTCCGTCGAATAAATTCACTCACAACACATTGGTTTGGCCGGGGCTATTGAAGAATGTGCTGCTCTCATGGACTGAAACATTAGCACGCCAGGCGAAATGCATAGCGGTATTTAGTCTGCGTTACGTTGTGAGTTCAAATTCCGCCGAGGTCGACTTTGCCTTTCATCCTTTCGGGGTCGATAAATTAAGTACCAGTTACGCACTGGGGTCGATGTAATCGACTTAATACCTATGTCAGTCCTTGTTTGTCCCCTCTGTGTTTAGCCCCTTGTGGGTAATAAAGAAATAGGTATTTAGTCTGTCTTTACGTTCTGAGTTCAAATTCCACCGAGGTCGACTTTGCCTTTCATCCTTTAGGGTCGATAAATTAAGTGCCAGTTGCGTACTGACCCCCTCCCCAAAAATTTCGGGCCTTGTGCCTAGAGTAGTAAAAAACTCTTAACAGCACAGGTATATCTGCGCCTATTTTTTTTTTTTTACTTTTCCTTTTTATGTACATTGTTAAGTAGGCATAGTGAGAGTAGTGGGTGTGGGTAAATGTATCTGTGGTGGCTTAGCAAAATATACGAACTGATATAGATGCGTATTTAGTGCCATTGAAAAATTTGGCCCACGAGAAGATTTTTGGCAGTTTGAAAGCAGGCTCAAACAGGTATGGTTTATTCTTAGTTTAAAATTCATCAGAAACCATTTAGTTCTCCTTCAGAAAACGAGGTCCAAAGTAACGAAAGGTAACGAAAGATCCTAAATAACGAAAGGTCCTAAGTAGCAATAGAACACTTCTCAGATATAAGCAAATATGTACAGAGATGACGCAATTACAATAATTATAACAATGGGGATAAAATTATTTATCCATGTAGCCGTATTTAGCTGTATAGTTTTTTTTAATAATTATGATGAGTAAACATTAATACGGTTGCGGGGAGGCGTACTTTAGCCTTATCAGGGGTTAACAGATGTCTTTTATCTTTTCTCTTTTATAGTTTCAGTCATGAGACTGCAGCCGCGCTGGGGCGCCGCCTTGAAAACTTTTCAGTCGAATGAATCGACCCCAGTATTTTTATTGGTGTCTTTTGCCAAACTGCTAAGTTACGAGGACATAGATACACTAACAACGGTTGTCAAGAGGTGGTAGGAGCCAAACACAAACACACATACATATAAATAAATACATATACGACGTGCTTCTTTCAGTTTTCATCTATCAAATCTACTCACAAGACTTTGGTTGGCTCGAGCCCATAGTAGAAGACACTTTTTAGTGGGACTGAACCCAGAACCATGTGGTTGAGAAGTAAACTCCTTACTACACAGCCACGCCTGCACTTATTGTTGTCTAAAGATGACGTACAATTCCTATACTGAGGGCTCTAATTTGTGCTGGTTGTGTTGTAGGAATTTCGACACACAGAAAAGATATCAACATTATTCAGTTATAATATAATCATTTAGTTAATGAAGTTCGTGATCAGCTATTCGTTTTCAATCGAAAAAAATACATTTATGCTTCTGATGCTCTTGAAAAAGACATGAGCTCTCTTCATTTATAAATACTGTAAAAAGTATACGAAAAATAACATTTCAAAAATCAGTGAAACGGAAATATATTTTTAAAAAAGCAGAAAAAAAGAAAAATATTTTAAATATAAAAAAAGATATAACATTTTCAAATGTTCAACAGCAATAAAACAAAATACGAAAAAGAATTAACGCTGCGAACAGGATTCGAACCTGTGAGGGCATCGCCCATTGGATTTCGAGTCCAACGCCTTAACCACTCGGCCATCGCAGCATCTAGTAAACCGCTGCCCATTTTAGTCTATATAAATAAGAGAGCCGAATAGTTGTGATAATAGGAATGATTGATGTTTCTTTTCATTGAATATAAACACATTTTTAAAGTATAGATGTGTCTACGTGACGAAAGTGATATTTTCTTGTCGGTTTAGCTTTATATTATGTAGCTACAATAACGAGGAGAGTAGTTGTATATATCTGTAGCCGTCTGCGCGTTGAGCGACTTACCTTTCCCAGGATGACCTACTTTCTTCTCTGCTGCTGTTTATCTGAATTTTTTTTTTTCTTCCAAAATCTTCAACGCCAGACGGAATCATCCGAATGATTTCCAATATTTACAAATATTTCAATAATTTTATTCATTCATTTATATATTATATTTATTTAAATCATAACTGTGTGTGTGTATTATAGAAGAAGTGTGTGTGTGTATTATAGTAGAAGTGTGTGTGTGAATGACTATCTGTTTTATTTATTTTACCGCTTGTCGTTTGCAATGTTTGACGTAGTAGTCTTTTTCGTTAAAGAGGACAAGAAAAAGAATGAAATTAGCTTCTATAGCCATAATTAAGGACATTTATTCCGTTCACACACCTATAATTCTGTGTGTGGTTAAACCAGTTTCAAAAAAAATTTTTATGTCGTTTATTTATTTTTTTTTTTGCGCTTTCTCTTGTTTTTTTTTATTTTCACCAACCACATGGCCCCAAACTAGATTGTTTACACCCTACAGTTAAATCCCCAACTGTAGTAACTTCACCGGGTTCGATTCTGATTTCACTCATGCGGCTTAAAAAGAATAAGTATCAAGAGTCAAGTACTCAAGTTTGTTCATTCCGACTATCTGTGACTTTCCTCTTATACTACTACTACTACTACTACTAATGCTACTACTACTACTACTACCACCACCACTACTGCTACAGTCTCTCTTGAGAGAATCTATGGTAATGATGTATGTAAAACTTTACACAGGTTTTCTTGTGGCAATGGGAGATGTAAACTACATGTATGTGAGATACGTCAACTGTTTTCGATAATTTAAGTTCACAAATTGTATATATATATATATATATATATATATGCACACACACATATATATTCATACACACACACCACACACATGCACACATACATACATATACATATACACACATATATATATATTATATATATTATATATATATATATATATATATATATATATATATATATATATATATATATATATTATATATATATATATATTATATATATATATATATATTATATATGTTTAAGTAGTTGAATGAATTATCCTAGTATGGATAATTCGGTTAACCGATACCCGGGTAGCCAAATTTATCTATTATATTATATATATATAATTATATATATATATATATATATATATTATATATATATATATGTATATATGTATTATATTATTCTTATTATCATATATATATATATATATATATATCTATATATATATATAATATATATATATATAGATAGAGAAGAGAGAGAGAGAGAGATAAATAGATAGACAGACACCGACAGACAGACAGACAGACAGAAGACAGACAGACAGATAGATAGATAGATAGATAGATAGATAGATAGATAGATAGATAGACAGATAGATAGATAGATAGATAGATAGATAGATAGATAGATAGATAGATAGATAGATAGATAGATAGATAGATAGATAGATAGATAGATAGATTCAGATGAATATGGTACTTAAGTTAAAGGCACCAGAATTTGGTATGGTATTATCCATATAAATCAAATGGGGTGATTATAATCAAAATAAGCAACAAGGATATCCAAAGGTAGTATAGTACAATCGTTTCATGCTACTTCATTTAATTAAACAATGTAAGTATTACATCAGTTTTAAAATGTAGAGCACTCTTCAGCCACGTATGGAATTTTTTAAATTAAATTGATAATGTTCATTTTTATACTTGTTCCATTTGCCTACATTACAAAGAGGGTAGGTGTAACATTGTCAATTTAATTTTAAAAATTCCATATGTGGCTGAAGAGTGCTCTACATTTTAAAACTGATGTAATACTTACATTGTTTAATTAAATGAAGTAGCATGAAACGATTGTACTACACTACCTTTGGATATCCTTGTTGCTTATTTTGATTATATATATATATATATATATATAGTTAAAGTTAATCACCCCCCCCCCAAAAAAAAAAACGAAGGCTAAACACAAGAAGAAAAAACAACGCGAGGACGTGGTATATGCAAGGTATTAACACATGCTCAAGGAAGGAAAGAAAGGTAGTTTTATATTACGAGCAAAGCTCTTCTTCAGAAACAGGAGGCAGGGGAAAGTCCAAGAGAAAAAGAAGATGGAGGAAAAAAATCTCCTACGATCTACATGTAGTTACATTTTGATATATATATATATATATATATATATATATATATATATATATATATATATATATATTATATATATATATATATATATAATATATATATATATATATATATATATATATATATATATATATAATATATAATATATATATACACAGAGAGAGAGAGAGAGAGAGAGAGAAAAGTATGCGAGAACACAGAGACAGAATGTATGTATGTATGTATTTAAGAAATAACAATAAACACAATTCTGTATCATTTGTTCCTACGTACGTTTCACCATTATGGTTGTTTGGAACACTACGTTCGATATTCCAAATGCAATGCGATGCTTAAGCCACAACAGAACATTAGGGCAACGTTCTATTGCTTTATTAACAGTAGTAGTCGTACATATGTATGTACATACAAGTTACACTATATATATATATATATATATATATATATATATATATATATATATATATATATATAAACGCGCACACACACATACACATATATACAGGGTTATTCAAACAGAATGCACCGATTTAATTACGCCGTATTTTAATAACTTTTATTTCCTGTCTTCAAATGTGACCACTACCTGCAGCAATATCAATGCGATAAGAGAATTCCTCCCAGGTGCGTATCAACATATCACGATAAATTTCCCCAGAACTCACCGTGTGTGATTTTTTTCTTGTGGGGATATGTCAAAGAGCGTTTATGTTCCACCGCTACCCACTAACCTCAATAACCTTAAACATCGAATAACAACAGCGATCAACTCAGTGGATCGTGATATGCTGATACGCGTCTGGGAGGAATTCTCTTATCACATTGATATTGCCCGTGCTGCAGGTAGTGGCTACAATGAACACTTGTAAAGACAGGAAATAAAAGTTGATTGTGAGTAAATACTTGGGACTTAGATGGAGTTTTCTATTGCTTCTTTTTATTAAAATATTGCGTAATGAAATCATTTCATTCTTTTTGAATAACCCTGTACACACACACACACACACACACACACACACACATACACGCATATAGATAGATAGATAGATAGATAGATAGATAGATAGATAGATAGATAGATAGATAGATAGATAGATAGATAGATAGATAGATAGAGATATACACAAACATATATATATAATCTATGAATAAAATCACACACCTCTCACACAAACTGTATCAATCTAAAGTTTGCGAAGTACTTTCGCACGAAACTCCTTGCCCTTTAGTCACTTAAATAGAAAAACACTGCTAATATAGGAAAAGGGGAAAACAATACCTTATGTTTTGAGTTATTCTATATTAAAAATCCTCTTTTACTCTCGCTCTCTCATTTGCTCTCTCTATCTCCCTCTTTTACTCTCCCTCTCCTCTCTCTCTCTCTCTCTCTCTCTCTCTATCACACACACACACACGCACGCGCGCGCGCATCTTCATCCTAACTTATGGAGTTATGACGAACAGCTACTGTTGCATGTTAGACGAATCGAGCTATCGGCCGAGTCCATGGTGAAGATCATCCCACCTCCTACCTGTCATAAAGTAGAGCAGGTGATGTTTCTCTTTCTAGTGACTATAGCGAAAGAGGCTGTGTGGTGGACGAGGCTGAAAGAATTGAAGAATGACACTTTCCTTTTCAGTCGACTTTTTAAAGTTCCACTTGGAAAAGAAGGTGAGGGCAGAGAGGGAAGTGATTTCTTTCAATGAATTGGTGAAAATGTGGGAGGCTAGAGCAAGAATGGTTAGGGTAAATGTTTACTCTAAGCATGTTTATACTTGGGTAAATGGCTATTCTAAACTGTAGACTAGAAAACCAAAGTCGGACGAGTTTTTGAGCCCATAATAGTCAGGGTGATTTCGGAGTACTTTCACTGGCCGTAGTTGTTGGCTCTACTGTATCAGATGGACTGCATCATAGATATGTTCATATATTTTGTATTCTATCAATATTTATCTTAGTTATCTCTCCTCTCCCTTTCTTGCTCATACACGGACTGCAAAGTGTACTTGTAATGACCCTTCCTCTGGTGCCCCTCTAGGAAATAAAAGATGTCATCACCATTTTTATTGTTGATGCTGTCGTTGTAAAAATATCTTTGTCGATAAATACCAGTTGAGCACTGCGATGGAAGTAATCGTCTAACGTCCTATCCTAAATTTGATGACCTTGAGCCAAATTTTGAAACCACTATTGCGGTTGTTGTTTTTGTTTTAAGGCATTTTAAAGGAAAACTACTGAACATTTATGGATAATGTGAATCTATACTGAAAACAGGGTCAAAGTCTTAATTGTGTGTGTCTCTGATATCTGTGCACGTATATGTATGTATGTATGTATATATGTATGTATAGATTTTATATATATATATATATATATATTATATATATATATATATATATTATATATATATATAATAATATATATACATAACTATATACATATTGATGCATAAATGCATATATATATACATACACGCATATCTATAAACATACATACTTGGTTGTGTGTGTGTGTGTGTGTGTGTTGTGTGTGTGTGTGTACGGATCTGATAGACTAACTACAAAAGTACCAAGAGGAAACATATTTCTATTCTCATCAACTTAGCTTCTCATCCATCAAAGGATAAACACGAAAACCACCACCTCCACCGCCCATCTCAACCTCCATACATTCACATCACGTCACATCACACCACATTGCATCAGTTCAATTTTGATATCCACTAAATTAGAATAGATGCAAGAGAGATAACTTAAATATCAAGGGAGACAATAGAAATGCAGAGTTATGTCCCATGCGGATACTTTGATTAAAGCCTGCATTTTGCCTTTTTTTCTAGTTTTTCTCATGAAACATATTCATAGGAAACATTTCGTTTTATCCGTAATAGGTAATTGCAATAAATATTTTTGCATGTAAGTATGTATATATATATATATATATATATATATATATATATATATATATATATATATATATATATATATATGTTGGGGGGGTGCTATACATGTATTAATTATTCACTTATTTATTTGTTAACAAGTATTTTGGAGTGAGCAAGTTGTTTTATTACTTGAATTTCCTCGGCTTTCGAACTCGAGAGAATTGCTGTATTATATAATATATGTAACAATAGACTTAAACTGTATTGATTCATCAGAACCATGTAAAAAGTTCATTTGCAACAGAGAACGTGTATTGTCACGAATTCATATCAATAGTAAATTTGTGTGTTCATACATTTGTATATCACAAGCAGGTTCTCAACCACATGGTTCCGGATAGAGTACCACTGCGTGGCACCTTGGGCAAGTGTTTTCTACTATAGCCTCTGGCCGACTAAACTCCTGTAAGTGGATTTGGTAGATCGAGGCTGAAATAAGTCCATCGTGTGTGTGTGTGCGCGTGTGTGTGTGTGTGTGTGTGTATGTGCTTGACCCCATCCCCATCACCGCTTGACAACCGGTGCTGGTGCGTTTATGTCCAAAACTTAGCGGTTTGGCAAAAGGACCGATAGAATAATTACTAGGTTTTAAAAAATGGGTCCTGGGGGTCAATTGTTTCGACTAAGAATCCTTCAAGTGGGTGCTCCAGCACAGCCACAGCTAAATGACTGAAACAATCAAAAGAATAAACTAATAAAGTAAATAAATAGATAAACCGATAGATAAATAAATAAATACAGAATGAATCACAATTTAAATTAACCGATCAACACATGCGATGAGGAACAGAGGAAAGGATAAACAGAAAACAAGACAGTAGATTAACTGATAATCACACTTTCTTTTGTTTGTTTTTGTTTCCAGAAAATGTATAAATCATTTGGCTTGGTAATAGCCGGTCTTCTTTAATTATTCTTTTATAAGACAGATATCTTCAGACATAATTATTTACGTTTGCAAGATGCGAAGGCAGTGCTCTAAATTGAAAGAGTAAAATCCAGATTTAAAAGAGTAAAAGAGGTGAACACCCGAATGAAATTGATATAATGCAAACAGACACACATGCAGAAAAACTGACAGGTAGGCAGACAGGCCGGCAGCAAGGCAGGCGGGTAGACAAGCAGACAGACAGACAGGCAAGTAAGCAGAGAGCAAGACTGTGTCGGACAAACAGACAAATGGATAGATAGATAGATAGATAGATAGATAGATAGATAGATAGATAGATAGATAGATAGATAGATAGATAGATAGATAGATAGATAGATAGATAGATAGATAGATAGATAGATAAGATATGTTTCTTTATTAGCCACACAGGGCTGAACACAGAGGAGACAAATTACAAAGTAGAGCTTTTCTTTTGGGGGAGAAAAAAAAAGGTGGGTGTAGGTTTTCGATCAAAAGGGATCGTAAGAAAAAACGATCAATAGGGATTGTGTATCACAGAAATGTCATGATGTAAAGTGTAAAGGGGGTAAACAGATAAGGTTTATCCGTGGAAAGAAAAGCCTACGAAAAAGACAACGGTATCTTCGGTCAATAATGTCACATGTTAACACATTTATTTGCAAGTAGGTAACTCTCTGTTTTAAATTTTTCCGGGTTCATAGGATCATGCTCAAGGTGGCTTCCGTGTTTCTCAAGCCGTGTCTGTAGATCTTATTCCGAACGAGTAGTGCTTCTCGGTAGCACTGCCAGGCCAGGGATCTCTGGAAGTTGTCCATAGGTCCCGGCCCGAAAGTCGTCAGATAGATAGATAGATAGATAGATAGATAGATAGATAGATAGATAGATAGATAGATAGATAGATAGATAGATAGATAGATAGATAGATAGATAGATAGATAGATAGATAGATAGATAGATAGATGACTGAGATGTATTTTCCTAACAAGTGATTTGATCTAAGTCTGCGTTGGAATTAAAACAGTCACAACGTAAATGAATTAGCCATTCGAAACCACACAAAACTATTAATCTCACATAACCATCTATTATTTGGAGTCAAGCTTTTCGTCGCACCAACTGCAACCTGGTCACTGAAACAGCAATAGTGGAACCGTGTCAGAGACCAAGTCGCAGATAGTACGACAAAAACATTGACACCAAATAATAAATATGAAAGAGAATTTAAGTCTGTATTTCTGAATGGCGAATGTGTGTCTGCCAAACTATTTATTATGTACGTGTGTGTGTGTGTATGCGTATATGCTTGGGATTTATTAACCTGTTGAATTTTTTCCTTTACAGACACCGCTTTCCTTTAGACAACATCGGTGGCATTGAAAGGGACGACTCTGCTGGTCTTCTATATAAACGCATATCCAGGTGTCTTTAAATACTGGCTCATTGTCTTAAGAATCATATGGGGAAACCCCGGTATCCAACCTAATTTCTGTCAACGAGTCATTTTCTATGATTGTAGACGAGTGGTTTTCAATCATTTTTATCTATAGACTCCCCTTGATTACTATTTTATTCCGGTGGACCCCCAAAATCACTCGATGTTTAAAAACTAGTTCTATAGACACATCTTTCAAAATTTCTGTTTTGCTATTCTCAACTTGTGTAGGTTGAACTACATTAAATATTAGACAAAAAACTGAGCTGTTTCTTGCAAAAAATACATCTAAATCAAAACTTTTCAAGGACCCTTAATATACAAGTGTGGACAAATTTACTATTTTGCTTGTGTGGGCCCCAAAAATTAAATATCTACCCCAAGGAGCCATATGGACTCCGGTTGAGAACCACTGAAGTAGACTAAAGTTTCAGACAAACACCATCAATAGCACTGGTACCCCATGTGGGTAGTTGAGGCAACCCAATGGATACGGTTTTATAGAATGTTTCAACAGAGTATGCGCATGGACTGTTTTCCATCGTCTTCGGAAACCCCAACATGAAGTTGAAACCACGTCTACACGTTAACAAACATTCGACATACATCGCTGGTTATTCCTTCTGTTCCGAATTATATATATCCATCTATGTATCATATTTAATGTAAGGAAAATTTACTACGGTATTTGTTCAGAAATAACAACTCTTATAGATGTTGTGTGTTTTAAAACGCAATATGCACGAGAGACGAGGGAGTATTTCCCCCACAGTTGGTTTTGTCAATGGCCTGTACTCACAGCCAGAAATGCTTAGACATTTGACACTTCTCATATATAAGGAAACAGTGAATAAACATTCACATGATACATAGGTATCTATTTTAATCTAATATCACTTTTGTTGCATGTAACGGACAGCTATTCGCAATACGAAAATCGACAACTTTTGCTTTGGAGTAACATAAAGACAGAGAAAGAGGAAAAACAGAGAGACAGCAGACAGGCAAAGACACAGACAGACAGACAGACATGAGAACGGACGGAGGGTCGGAGGGACGGACGGACAGACAGACAGACAGAGTTAGATAGACAGACAGACAGATAGACAGACAGACAGACAGACAGATAGATAGATAGATAGATAGATAGATAGATAGATAGATAGATAGATAGATAGATAGATAGATAGATAGATAGATAGATAGATAGATAGATAGATAGATAGATAGAACCCAATCCCAGCTACATATGCTATTCATACTAATCTCCTTTCGCTACTTCTATACTTCTGTTGTCTATGATACATCCTATATTGATTTCTAAAATAGGATCTTATTCTTGTGGTGAATTTATCCTCAAAATACTCCCCAGTTTCATCTAATTGCTCTGAGTGACAGTCTGCATTCTACTTTTCATAGTTTTGAACAGAAGGTAGTGCCCACGACATTCTACAGGGCCTCTGAATATTAATGGGCGAGAAGAAGGAACCGTTCCTAAAATCAAAATCATGGCTGAATGGACTTCGCGAAAGACATCAAAAGTGACAAATCATGGTGTTAAACTGGATGAAGGATAAAGTCTACGAACCAAGTAGGATTCGAACACAGAGCACGAAGAGCCGAGACAAATATTGCAAGACATTGGATCCGACATTCTTGCAGGTTCGCCAATTCACCGACGAGGGCTCGTACTTTTTATCGACTCTGAAAGGGTACAAGACATAATCGACCGCAGCAGGATTTGAACACATAACACAGAGAGCGGGAACAAAATCCACGAAAAAATTCTGTCCGACTCTACCGACTCAGCCAATCCGCCACTATGTTTATATCAAAACTTCTCCAGTTACTAGCAATCCTTCCATTATTTCCCAAAAGGTGTTGCAGATATATTTCTTACCTCACCACAGTCTGAAGTCTCATAGACACACACACATACACACACACACACACACACACACAATCTCTCTCTCTCTC
>NC_042998.1:148217331-148219831 GCF_006345805.1 Octopus sinensis | reverse complement strand
TTATTCAGGGACCTTTTGCACGGGATGGGCTACTCGACCAGAGGAAATTTCTAACTGGACCCCACCTGCAAGGTCATGTGCTGTTTATGAGATCACCATGTCGCGCACATATGGTTGTGATGCATGTGCCTAGCGTACCCTTATCAGACGGGTAGTCATGATGGGTATACTGGGCTTCATATATTTTACCCCAGTGTCACTTTGATGGCATACACTGCTCTACCACTCAATAATAATGATAATAATAATAATAATAATAATAATAATAATAATAATAATAATAATAATAATAATAATAATAATAATAATAATAATAATAATAACGATAATAATAATAACCTCTTTATTAACCAGTTTGGGTTTACAAACAGATCGCTGACGGTACGGGGTGATACAATACAATGCAATAATATTTAACCCAAACATTATAAGTATATTTAATCATGCGCTAAACGTGCGCTACTTCCATGAAGAAGCCCCTGGGAAACATTTCCCAGTGAAGCCTATGATAGGTCAGTTTGCTTAAACACAATGATTACTCGCATGAAAAACGTAAATACTTCACTACATCGACCCTCATAAATGCGTTCTTTTTCTCTTTCTCTTTCTCTTCCTCGCTGTCATTTTCTATCTTACTTCATTCCCGGGTGTATTTTTGATAATTTTCCTTTTGACTTTTTACATAGGAATTCTTCATAGAGCTATTTTCATGCATCTCTCTCTCTCCCCCTCTCTCTCTCTCTCTCTCTCTCTCTATATATATATATATATATATAATATATATATATATATACACATATATACAGGGTGCATAAGGTATTTGAGGACATACCATTTTGGGATCATTGCTGCATTTTTTTTTTGCCTACTCTGTATAAACTTTGTGTCAGAAAATAATAATTGCAGACCCTCTGCTTACTCAAGAAATAAAGAGGCATGCTGTTATTGTGGTTATAAAGGCTGAGCATAGCGATTTAGAAATATCTCGATTTTTTAAAGTTGCTAGCTCTTTTGTCTACAAAGTTTGTAAAGGGCTAGAGACTGAAGACGGCAACGTATCACCAGTATCAAAGTATAAAAAACATTCTAAACGCTCTGAAATCATCATAACACCTGACTTTATCCAGCAAGTTCAACAGACCATTGACAATCCTAGAAAGTCCATGAGGTCAATTGCAAAAGATTTCCATGTTCAAGAAGGAACAGTCAGAAATGTTGTCTACGAAGAGATCAGATATAACTCTTATATTATGAGGAAAGGTCAATCTGTCAGAAAAAGCAAACGAAAATAACTACATCAGATCTAAAAGGCTCTTAAACAAAATGAAAAATCCAGCATAAGATTTGATTTGGTTTTTCACAAACGAGAAAACCTTTGACCAAGATCAAAAAGTTGACAGAAGAAATGACAGATGCTTATGTGAAGACCCTTCTGAAGTTCCAAGTGTTATGCATACAAAATTTCCTGCAACTGTCATAGTTTTAGGGATTGTCATCAATGAAGGACATGTAATGCTTCCATACTTTCTTTCCACAAGGCCTTACAGTTAGCTCTGCCGCCTACATTGCGGTCCTAGAAATAATTGTTAAGCCCTGGGTAGACAGTGTATGCAATGGAAGGCCATATTTCTTCATCCTCCTTCTTCTATCTTAGTATCGGACCCTTCACACGGATTTCATTTTTGCACTATCACCCACTTTTCTACAAAGGGAGCACTTTTGCTGCAAAAGGAGCGCTTTTCTCTCCACCCTCACTTTTCTTTTCAAGTGAGACTTGAAAAGGTTGATGAGGTTTTGGCCAAAGAGGCAAATGTCTACTTCAACCCCTTCAATCCGGTCTACCAGATAAACTCTTTCACTAAGCCCACATGACAGATAAACATTGCCTCGAGGAGACTGTGACCCACTTATATTGAGAGTGTTAAAACGTGATACAGAAATAATACAATAACATAAGCAAGACAAAATTATATGAGTTATTTACTGGTAATTATATAAAGCGCACAGTGTAGAACCATCCGGAAAATGGTGTAATTATAGAGTAGTAAAAGTTACTGAAAATGACGAGGCGGAGATTCTTTTTAAAAAATCATAATAATCCGAGTTAAATGCATGTAACAAGGTGTTAGCCATAAATTCCTTAACAGTTCCGTTTCTTTTTTACAGTTTCAATGTGTTGAACTGGAATATGAGCGAAATAAGAAAGATTGACAGGAAAAATCCGCAAGCTGCTGACGATGCACCATCCAAAGGTAGATGCAGATCGCCTTTACCAACCTATATGTATCTGTGCATCTGTGTATACATGCATATGTACATACATACACACATATATTCATATTTATGTATATACAAATATATATGTATATACATTTATATAAATATATATGCTTATGCATGCATATATATGTATATACATATACGTATATATGCAAAAAAGAAACGGAACTACTAGGGAGGTCGGGGCTTGATCCAACCTGAAATCTCTTACAAAATTACC
>NC_042998.1:148204831-148212331 GCF_006345805.1 Octopus sinensis | reverse complement strand
TTTGAAGCACCTGTTATTGCACGTGCCACTCGCACGACTTACAGATAAGAATCTGATATATGCAACAGAAGTAGTATTGAATTAAAACAGCCCTTTTTATGTATTATACAAAATGTAAATACAGAGTGGAGCATAAAAAAGTAGCCCAACTTCCATAATACAGAGTAAATACAGAACTAAATTTTTAAGTGCTGGAAAAGACTCCTAGTCATAGAATATCTGAAAATAGTTCTCTGTAGCATCAAAACATAGATGGGTACGTCTAACCATGTTTAGGTACACCCTTCGTAAAATAGTGACATTGATGGCGGTGAACGAATGCGTCATGTTGTCCATCAATTGCTATATTATTCTTTTACTTGTTTCAGCCATTTGTCTTCGGCGATGCTGGAGCACAGCCTTAAAGGGTGTTTTTAGTCGAAGCAATCGCCCCAGGATTTATTATTTGTAAGCCTAGTACTATGTATCTTCTTGCCGAGCAGCTAAGTTACGAGAACGTAAACACAACAGCATCGGTTGTCAAGCGATGGTGGAGGAACAAACACACGCATACACGCGCACACACATAAATATACATACACACACACACACACACACACACATATATATATGTATGTATGTATGTATGTATGTATGTATGTATGTATGTATGTATGTATGTATGTATGTATGTATGTATGTATGTATACACATGACGTACTTCTTTCGGTTTCCGTCTACCAAATCCACTCACTAGACTTTGGCTGGCCGATGGCTATAGTAGAAGACATTTGTCCTAGGTGTCACGCAGCAGGACTGAACCCGGAACCACGTGGCTGGGAAGCAAGCTTCTTGCCACTCAGCCACGCCTGCGCCTACGTGTGCGGATCTTTTTCGTACACCGTGCTCTTCAAGTGTTCCCAGAAATATATTCACACATTGAAAGGTCAAGAGCACATGGTGGTCACAAATTTTTACCAACTGTACGTTCCTCAGAGAAGACCCCATGAACTCGCTGCATGTACACCAGAGAAGAGTAGAAAGTCGCCCTATCCTACTGGAAGAAGTCTACCAGTCTTTCATCTTCAAAATGTACGTGTAGACTTCCGTGTTGACAGTACTATAAAAAATATCAGTCCAGTAATGCGTGTCCTTGAAACAGTACACCAAACACCATTTTTTTTTTTTTTTTTGTGGAGTGGCTGCTTCTACACAAGGTGTGGATTCTCCACCGCCTAGTACCGTGTATTTTGTGAATTTACGTGACCCGAGAGATGAAATTATGCTTCATCATTCATTGTGTACTGGAATTGATGAAGCTCTCTATTAGCAATGCTATTCAGAAGCCAAGTGCAGTAATTTACTCGTTTACTCTTGTCGTTCACTTTTTATTGTTGTGCATATGTGAAATGATATGGTTTCAACTTTAGACTTTTTAACACCAGTTGGCATGACCTCCTTCTTATGAGACTGCTACGCCAATCTACGTGTTGACTTCTTTGGACTTCGAGTAATTTTTGGCGAATGCCCTAAATAACTTCCGGCGTTCGAACTGTAGGGTCTCTCTGTTTTGAACCGGAGCGCACCATTTCTTAACCAAAATTTGTATATGGTGAGGGTAACGTAGCAAGCAGTCGACTAGTGCGTCATCTTTGTTCAACAGTTATAAGAGGTCGAAATAACATAATGGCACTTACAAACGATGGGCTGGGTCTTTTTTGGGTGTGAAAATTCATTTTTGTATTTACACTATGCTACGAAATCCGGGGTTATTTTTCATGCGCCACTCTGTACATTATTGAAAGGCGAATTTACTGCTGTATTCGTACAGAGTTAACATCTCTTATGGAAGTATATTGTGTTTAAACGTTTCATATACATCGAAGAGATACGAAAATTGTCTCATTGCATTGTTCCTATGTGAAGTATTCGTTTTAAAGTTTAGATGGTTCTGTACATAACAAAGACATTTGAGGTATATTGCTTTTATAGAAACACACGGTGACTGTATCATTGAAATAAATACAATAATACACAGATGCATGTATTTCATATGGACAAAATTTGACGAATGGTACAGATAGAAACGCACATACGTTTCAATATACACATAGACTTTTAACATTGTAATATACTCATTAAAACACTGAAATAAATAGATTTAAAAAATCAACAAAAGTAGCAGCAACTGAGAACGCATGATCCAAATAGAATATGAAAGTGGAATGAAAAATATTTCGTGAAGGGACATGCTATGGCGAAAATTAGTAGTTATAATGAAACAATGGAATATCCACTTTATGTATTATACATATATACATATATTAATGCGTACACACACACATATATAGGTGGGGTGAATATATGTATGTATATAAGTATGCATATACATACATGTATATAGATACAAACGCATATGTGCGTGTGTTTGTATACGTATATGTACATATGTGCGTGTGTTTGTGCGTGTGTTTGTGCGTGCGTATGCATGTGTGTGTGTGTGTGTGTGTGTGTAATCACCCGTAGTATAATAGCTAGCAACTTGCGCATATTCTTTTATTCTTTTACTTGTTTCAGTCATTTGACTGCGGTCGTGCTGGATCACAGCCTTAAAGTGTTTTAGTCGAAGAAATCTAGCCCAGGACTTTTTTTTGTATGCCTAGTACAAATTCTATCGACCCCTTTTACCTAACCGCTTGGTTATGAGGACATAAACACATCAGCATCGGTTGTCAAGCATTGGTGGGGAGACAAACATAGACACATAAATATATACATATATATACGACGGGATTCTTTTAGTTTCCGTCTACTATATCCACTCACAAGGCATTGGTCGACCCGAGGCTATAGTAGAAGACACTTGCCCAAGGTGTCACACAGTAGGACTGAACCCCGAACAATATGGTTGGGAAGCAAGCTTCTTACTTCACAGTCAAGCCAGCGCCTATACTATATTATTTATGAAATATGATAAATATAATCTCATAACGGCTAATTCATGTTACTGAGCAGTTTCGTGACGAAGAACCTTTCAGTCATGGAGATATAAATTAGATTTTTTTTTTAACGGTGCTAATCTCATGGATGAAAGAAAACGCAAAAAAATAGACAAAAACAAGGCTAGCACTTGCAGTTATGTTCGTTAGATTGGTCAATTTTAGTTCTGCATGTCAGCATTCAACTGAAAATTTTCCACCAATTTTATCTATGTGTGACAGTGGGATGATGATGGGATAAAAGTGAGGTGGAGAAGTGAGTGAAGTGACGATAGAGAGAAAGAGAGATAGAGATGCGTGAGCAAGGCTGGAAGAGAGGTGGTGGGGAAAGGATTTTTTGAAGGGCATGTGTGATCGCGTACATGTATGCATATGTTTCAGTGCTGAGTGTGGATGAGATGAACTTCTCATTTATGATGAAAGGACCACTAATAGAGAAAGATACAACCTTTACACATAGGTTGTACACGACCAACTGTATAAGGACAAACGGAAAACACAGTGTTTCCATTCTATAGCCATATGAATCCCACTAATGTTCTACATTACGTCTTTCCTGGATTTTAAAAGAAGACATGTGATTATTGAGCCTGATCTTGAAAAGCCATCCGTTGCCCTTATATGCTTCTCTGTTTGAGTCACCTCACTGGGACCTTTCTAAACTATCTCCACTTCATACACGCACATTTCTTACACATATGGCCATACCTATTTCGACGTGTATGATCGATATCGTGTAAATATACAAGTGTAAGTGTGTGTGAGGGGGATTTATGTAGAAATACATACATGTTTTTATATAAATACAGATGTAGATAGAACAGACATTGTTTCTGCTTAATATAGCATTCAATTACATAATTTCCTTATGTAACTTAAACTGGATTATTCTCATATATACGAAGGTTCATTATTTACACTATTTATATTTGACGGGATATTTGTCCTCATCTTGTTTGTTGTTAACACAACGTTTCGGCTGATATACCCTTCATCAGGGTATGTCAAACCTGTGTTCATCATTCCTAAGGTATTGGAATCAAACTCGGAATCTTGGGGTTAGTAGCCCGCGCTCTTAACCACTACGCCATATTCAGGTGGGCAATTATGGAGTGAATTTTAGGGTTTATAAATCTAATATTTTCCTATCCTTCCTTAATACCGGTCCCCATATGCTATTCATATCTGCACTCGGTCTGCTTAGGAGGTTGTTGTGTCCTAGCATATGTGCTGCTTCTTTTAGTTTTCGTATTTTTCAGTGGTGTTCTCTGTCTATTATTTTAACTTCATCCCACAGGGGGAGGTGGTCTCTCTTTTTCCCTACATGATCAGCTATACCCGATTTATCAATATCGTGTCACAGCTTTGCGATGTTCCTCTACCCTTATTTTGAGGGGGCGGCATGTTTAGCCTTTGTATAACCTACCACAGCTGCACGGGATGGAGTACACGCAGTTTTTGGTCATATTCTCTTCTATTGGTGGTTTTATCCGGGGGAGATATTTATGAAATGTTGTATTAATCTTGAATACTGTCCTGATGTCATATAGGCCACATATCTTTTGTATCTTTTCGAAGATGCCTTTCACATAGGGTAGACAAACTGTAGACAGTTTATTGGTTTCATACTCTCTCTTATTCATAATTGGGGTAGATTGTATGTTTTGGGGAGTAATTGTTGCTTAATAGATTGTTACTGAGCTTCATCATTTCTTCGTGGTGAGTATCACGATCACTACTTATATTCTTTGCCCGATGTTTTAGGCACTGAGCAATCCCTCTCTTTACACTGTATGGATGGTAGGAATTGAAGTTAAGGTATCGTCTAGTGAAGGTCGGCTTGCGGTATACGGATGTCCTGAACCCATACTTGGTGCGTGTTATTAATACGTCCAGGAATGCTAGCTGATTGTCCTTTTCCTTTTCCATTGTGAACTGTATGGATGGCTTTATTGAGTTCACATAATCTAATAGCACTTAGACATCTTCCTGGTGGGGCCAGAGAATAAAGGTGTCATCAATATATCGCAGCCATAGGGTTGGTTTTAGTGGTGTTAATCCCAAAGCCAAATTCTCAAAGTATTCCATGTATATATTGGCTATTATCGGTGATAATGGCAATCCCATAGCTAAACCCTCTTTTTGTCGATATATATCAGTGCCCATACTGAAATAGGTAGTTTCTACAAAGAAGGTCAACATTTCCATCAAGGTTCGAAATTTCCCCAAGACACCTGATGAAGGTTGGAGGGTATATCAGCCGAAATGTTGTGTTAACAACAAACAAGATGAGGTCAAATATCCGTAAAATGTAAATAATGTAAGTAATGTACATAATTCCTCATCTCTTAAATATAGAACTGTATATACGAGGGTTGTCCGATAGAAATGCAAAAATTAAGCATAACTTTCTCATCAACTGACATAGATTCCTCAAATGGCACAGGCCAATGTGGTAACTCTTCTATAGAAACTCTTTTTCTTCTGTTCACCTCTCTGTGCCTGTCAATCGTTTACGCGTCTCAGTTAGATCTGGTTTTATGGAAGTAAACTCTGCATCATAATTCATAGCCTTTGCGTTGCAAGATACAAAATGCGATGGGTAAACTGTCACCATTATATAATTATAATTTAGCGCATGCGCATTGTTAGTTTTTGATCTTGTCGACTATACAGTATAGTAGGGTCAGTTGGGCACCGCCTTTGAGAAAAACAGCACCATGACGCTTTTCACTCTTCCAGAAATTTGGAAATGATATGCTGTGCTACTTGGCATTCGAGCTGGAAGCTCCAATACGAACATTTCAGAGTATTTGGGTGTCAATCTGAGGTCAGTACAACCTGAGGACATGAACGAGAGTGATAAATATCAAACATCCAGTCAACATCATGGATTTTGCAGTGATCACTAGTTATGGCGACGTTATGCCTCCATTCATCTTCCAGCATAGTATCAGACTCAGCACAGAGGCTTACATCAAGTGCCTGGAGGAGGTAGTGCTGCCCTGGATCAAGGGGGTAGCTGCTGGGAGACCCTATATCTGGAAACGGGACTCTGCACCATGCCACACAAGCAGGAGAACTCAGTCATAGCTGTCAGACAATTTCTGTGACCACATCACCTCTAACATCTAGCCACAAAACTCCTTGTAACACCAAAGATGAACTGAAGGCAAGGATTATGGCAGCATTCACCAACTTAAACAAGGAAACCATCCAGAGAAGTTATAGGAGATTCCAAAGTCGTCTCGGTGTCGTGGTGGAAGCCAATGGCGGTTTTATTGAATAGATTTACTCTGTAGTATTTCAAGATATTTTTATGTAATTTTGGTAAATATATCTGTTATAACGAGATGTCAGTGTTATTTTCATTTTTGCGTAAATTAGACGACAGTTTATTTACCTCACCCTGTATATTTAGCAGATATGATTAAGCCTTTCTGCGTGTATTTTAGGAAAGAACTTCGAATATTATTGAAATTGGAATATTATTGAAAATCCAAAATCACACAAGAACGGAAATGAGAGATGTGATCTTAACACAGCAGAAGAAAGTCTGGTCCTTAAAAATTTACATATGGAAACAACCCGTCAGAAATATTCAAAACGTGTAGACATTTCAAAATGCATATATTATGTAATTGAACTATATGACTTTCGAAAAATAAGTTGTCTCAACACACACACACACACACACACACACACACACACACACATGTCTGTGAGTGTTTGCGAGTACGAAACACATTCGTCACATATATTTTTCAGTCTCTTCTTTTCTCTCTTCTATTTTTCAATATATTTATTCGCAATGGTTAACCCTGTGATTATTTTGTATCTTTTATACTTTTTACCTGTTTCCTTTTTTCTTTTCATTATTTTGAAATTTCATTATATGGTTAAGGGAAATAACTCCTGATCATACCCTCAACAAGTTATACATCGCAACGGAAACTGAAATGTCTGAAAAAGTTAAGAGGAATAAAGATGACTTTCGGAGAAAGGAAACTTGAAATAAACCCAATTAAAACTCTGTACTCTGTATTACTTATATACATATACATAGATGAGAAAGAGAGAGAGAGAGAGAGAGAGAGAGAGAGAGGAGAGAGAGAGTGAGAGAGAGTCAGACAGACAGACAGAAATAGATAGATTGACAGACAGATAGATAGATAGATAGATAGATAGATAGATAGATAGATAGATAGATAGATAGATAGATAGATAGATAGATAGACAAAGAGATAGATATGCATGTACATATATTCATACATACAGGCGTATATATATGGAAATCTGTATATACATATATATGCAAATATGTTTACATGTATATATGCTTTTAGACATATATATACACACACATACATACATATATATATATATGTATTATGATATGTACGTATGTATATATGTATGTATACATGTACATACGCTTCTTCATATATATACTTACATATATGAGTGTGTGTGCATATATATATATATATATATATATATATATATATATATATGCATATTA
>NC_042998.1:148179831-148199831 GCF_006345805.1 Octopus sinensis | reverse complement strand
TTGCATCAATGACTTGAACTTGAATAAGTGGTTTCACATGAATGGGAATAAATTAAAAATAAAATTAGTGTGCAGAAATGGAATAGTCAGGATGGAGCTGTGCATATACCGTTTACCACGACTTTTACATTAGATTATCTGCTAATTAGCTAGCATTAAGTATCTATATGAAGTTTGGCTGTATGTAATGTCTGTTTTCTCGAACAGCCGCTTCTACTGAGTACTGCTGTTGGTTTATTTCTTATATATAAAGGACTATAGCTTCAACTGTGTACTGCTTTTTGATTGACCGTAAGGTTTGTTGTTATTATTATTACTGTTTAACTATTGTTATCACGTTTGTTGGTTCCTCGTAAGGGAAACGTTGTAGTGTTGCATTTGTTAAATAATTGTAAACTGTAACCCTCCCCCTTTGGGAGTAGGAACTTTGGTTATTGTTTAAAAATTGAATTGTCCCTGTTTGGGGAAATTGACAATATTTTCACCGTTTATACGGAAGCATTTTTGTTAGAATGCCTTCGATAGAAGAAAGTGCCAAAATGAATTTCGCTGCAGCCGTCGGCGGGCACGAACTCATTAAAATTAAAATGGAAGAAATACAAACCTATTTCGGATTGATCACCGACAAAGACGGTGAATCTAGGATAACACCACCAAACGAAATAAAAAATTAAATTAAAGAAAAGACTATTGTCTATAAAGTATACAATGTAGAGAAAAAAAAGATTTGAACACCTGGAGAAAAACACCATCGAAAAGTGTCTTGGTGCGACTATGAAAGATATCAAGTATCTAACCAGAGGCGGTAAATTCGCCATAATAAAAGCAAAGTTCGAGTCAATGGAGCGTGCAAGGGAGTACTCGACTCGAACCATGCAAAGTGGAAATATTTTAATTTTACCTTTATATCTGGGACGTAGGACGTCCCGGATAAAAATTTAAAATGTCCCCCAGAAGTAGAGGTAGGCTGGATTGTAGTCACACTTCTATACAAGAGGGAGGACAAGATACAATTGATCGAAATTGCAAGAGGCGAGCCTACAATTCCAGTCTGTTATATATTTTGAGTATTGTTATCACTAGCGATATCAAGATATAACTTTGTATTTTGTATTTTATGTGTAGATGTATATATATAGATGTACATGTAATATGTACACATATATATAAACATATATACATGCACTAGCACTATGACCCGGCAACGATGGGTCATAATGCTAGTGTGTATATATATTTATATATATATATATATGCACACACACACACATGTATACGCACATACAAATATACATATACAAATATGTGTATGTATGTAAAACTATATATATGTGTGCGTGGGTGTATGTATGTGCATACAAATATCATCGAATAAGCCATTAAAAATTAAAATACAACTCAGTCATTGGGCAGAACTTTTAAGCCGAATTGGAAGTTTTAGAAGTAAATCTTAACATGTAAGCGCAACTAAACCTTTATAAAGGAATTGTTAAAAAGACTACACCTCAACTACTAAACATTTAAAAGAATTTTAAGCAAAATTAAAGTAAGATTTTTAAATAATTACTAAAAAGACTAAACATTAATTAAACTTAGGAGTGGCTGTGTGGTAAGTCGCTTGCTTACCAATCACATGACACCTTGGGCAAGTGTCTTTTACTATAGCCTCAGGCCGACCAAAGCCTTGTGAGTGGATTTGGTAGACAGAAACTGAAAGGAGCCCGTCGTATATATGTATATATGTGTGTTTGTGTGCATATGTTTGTGTGTCTGTGCTTGTCCCCCAACATCGCTTGACAACCGATGCTAGTGAGTTTACGTCCCCGTAACTTTGCGGTTCGGCAAAAGCGAACGATAGAGTAAGTTCTAGGCTTACAAAGTGTAAGTTCTGGGGTTGATTTGCTCGACTAAAAGTGGTGCTCCAGCATGGCCGCAGTCAAAAAGATGAAACAAGTAAAAGAATTAAAACATATTAAAGGTTTCCTTCGTTTAAATTTGTGTTTTTCATCCTGAAACCCTTATCATAGGAGCGAAGGTTTAGCTATTTGCTTGAGAAATTTGCTCCATAGTTCCGTGGTTCCGGTGTGAACCCCAAAGTGCAGTGCTCTCGATAGTTATATTCTGAAGTGACCTCGGATCGATTCTGTGTTTGTAAGTGAATTTGGTAGACAAACTGGATGAGAGCTCGCCGTATGAATGGTAAATGTTAGAAGTGGTTAGACTTAATCTGTCAACCTGTCTAATATCTCTATATGGTCGGTCCTTGGTAGATTTTATCGGACTTCATTCTGTTGAAACCATACAACATAACTGGTTATTTAAATTGCTGGTTGTATTGTCTTCCACCCTCTCCAACTCTATTTATCTTAGAATATCTACGAACAAGTCAGAGCCGTGGTCCCATTTCCTCGTTTGGTTAAACCGTAAAAAGTATATCTTCTTCCAACAACGATATTGTGAGTATCTAATCATATATTTATTAACACTTTCTCTCTCTCTCTCTCCCTCTCTCTCACTTTCTCACTCACTCACTCTCTCTCCCTCTTTCTCTCTCTTTCTCTTTCTCTCTCTCTCTTTCTCTCTCTCTCTCTTTCTCTTTCCATCGTTTTGCATTGCTCTCATTCACTTTTGTCGTTCTTTACATGGTGGAAAACTCCGTAGGACAAAATGTAAGATATATTTCTGCTTTTTTTCTCTCTCCTACCACAGTACTTTGAACCCTTTCAATTACATTTTTCAAGCTGACCCCTACTCTTCTACAGTGATCCTAAAAGACTCAGATAAATGAAAAATTGCTAAAAACAACATGCAAAGAGGCAGGTTTTGTAAAAGTGACGAATCGTGTATTATAACTATGATACTGTGCTGCGTCACTCCAATAGTCGGATATCCAAAAGTTGTAATTACTCCACTATGCTACTCCAATGGGAAAACATTAATGTTTTATCTTCCGTATACACCTATATTAAGATGTGAACTGGCAGAATCGTTAGCACATCGGACAAAGTACTAGGCAGCATTTCTTCCGGATCTTTACGTTATGAGTTCAAATCCCGTTGAAGTCGATACGTGGTATTGTACTGAAGGAGACACGTTGTTGTGTAGTATTAAAAGTGACAACGTGAAAATGCAGCGCTTTTGTGTCAGTGGTTTCTTTTCCGGTCAATCGATCGTACTGGGATCGATTGTATCGACTAGTCACCTTCCCAAGTTCCCGCCTTGTGCCTATTTTGGAAACAATATTTTACCTCTATAACATTTCTTGAGAAGGTTTGAACGTCAACAATTACCCATTCACATTATAAATAAAGTCATGTCTGTATAATCTGTATAAAAGTCGTATTATCAATTTATATTTCTTTTTGTGTAATCATTGTGATGTCGGTTTTCTTTGAAAGGTGAAAATGAAGAACATGAATCCATTGTACTGTTTAATGTTGGTGAGTCTCACCCTTTGTGCTGCCGGTAAGTAACCACAGTTCCTTGGAATATCAACTTCATTGACAACAGTTCTTGTCTTGTGAATCTATCATAAAACAAATATTGTAGTCCGTGGAGCACATCTTTCTTGACGATGAATAAGAATGAATGAATCATGTAGTTTAATCATTAACCCAGATTTCAGTGAAGATATTGTAAACCATACAGAATGTGGAGACTTACTGATTGCAATCTATGCATTCTAGAATCATGGAGAATATTTGGATTTTCAAATTGCCTAAAAATTAGTGTATATACGAGGTGCAGTCTAGAAGGTCTGAGACATTTTTATGAGAAGCAGTTATAATTGTCCCATAGGCACAGGAGTGGCTGTGTAGTAAGTAGCTTGCTTACCAACCACATGGTTCCGGGTTCAGTCCCACTGCGTGGCACATTGGGCAAGTGTCTTCTACTATAGCCTCGGGCCGACCAAAGCCCGCTGTATATATGTATATGTATATATATATATATATATATATATATATATATATATATACATATATATATATATATATATATATATATATATATATATATATATATATATATATATATGTATATGTATATGTGTATATATATATATATGTGTGTGTGTGTGTTTGTGTCTGTGTTTGTCCCTCCAATATCGCTTGACAACCGATGCTGGTGTGTTTACGCCCCTGTAACTTAGCAGTTCGGCAAAACAGACCGATAGAATAAGTACTAGGCTTACAAAGAATAAGTCCTGGGGTCGATTTGTTCGACTAAAGGCGGTGCTCCAGCATGGCCACAGTGAAATGACTGAAAGAAATAAAAGAGTATTATAGTAATTTTAATATGTCATTACTATACTTCTAATAAGCTGATCTGCCAACGATTGTTATTCTAGATTGAAGTGTAACAGCGCTTTGAACACACCTTCTAAACACTGTTTGTCACAGCTGACTAGTTTACAAAATACATTCGGGACATAAAGAAAAATTGGAACCTTGCTATGTAATAGCTTGAAGTAAACTGGGCAAAAACACTACAGAAACTAATGAAATACTCCAGACTGCTTATGGATTAACTTCTGTGAAGCGATCGTCTGTTTTCGCTGGCGCAAGAGGTTCGAGGATGATAGAGAGAAAGTGAAAGACGACGAGGGAGGTGTGGGAGGGAGAGGGACGTCCGTACGTCTGAGTTGGTTGAGAAAATTAGCAATTTTCTGGGTGAAGATCGTCGTATGTCTATAATGATAATAAACACAGTTAGGAGTTGGCGTGAGAACTATACACAACATTATTCATGAACATCTGAACATATGCGAAACTTAAGCATTGTCCTCAGGATGCTCAGTGACGAGGAGCAGGAAAGATGCGTTGGTGATTTTCCTGCTGAGATATGCTTGAGATATGTTTGAGTTCATTACTTCCAATCCAAGAGTATTTAAATCTCTAATGACCACTGGCGAAAGCTTGATCTACTGTTATAATCCAGAGGCCAAGAGACAAAATGCCCAATGGAAACATCCCGGCTCTCCGATTCCCATGGAATCAAGCAAAGCAAATCCACCGGGAAGCTTATGCTGATCTCCTTTTTCGATAGCATGGGCATCACTTATATCCACTGGATTATCTCTAGCCAGACGGTCAACAAAGAATACTATGTGGGGGTTTTGAGGAAGTTTGAGAACAGATTTTGTCGCAAAAGGCCAGAACTCTCAATTCTGGTCGGTAGCACTTGCACAATGACAATGCGCCAGTCACCAATTCCATCCTGGTAACCAACTAACTGACACCCTTCCTATTGACTAGGCCTTGTTTCCTGTAACTTTTTGTTGTTCCCAATCTGAAGAGAAAACTCGGTAGCGGTCGTTTTCAAGTCATGGAGATGAGGGAAACTGAGACAAAGGTCCTGAACACCTTTACATGGGAGCCTTCATGAAGTGGCTGGAGTGCTACGAGTAAGGTCTGAGGATTCTTCTTTGAAGGAGATTAGAGTTTTGTGCTACTCCGAAATTAATAAATCTTTCGTAAAACAAGTTTAAAAACTTCTGGAATGCACTTTCTCTACCGTACTTGATGGAATAAACATGTCTTTTTAGGTTTATAAGCATATCCTATCTGTTTTGAATTATTTAAAATATTCCTCTGTGGAAGAAACTAGTTCCTAAAAAAATACAAGCTCCATCATTTCAATGTATAAATAAAAATCAAGTTCATAGTTTAAACTTCAAAAAGTCTTGCATAGTTTTACTGTTCCACTTACAGAATGTATTCATAATGTGCGAATTAGCTGGTTGATTTCTTTTTCTGAAGACCCTAGCTTATCCGAATTGTTATTTAGGCAGTTACTCACAAAACCATGTACACTCATTATTATTGACATAAATGTGAATTTATAATCTGGATATTGAAACTGGACCTCTCGAAGCAGTTGTTTGAAGTTAGCCTCTTTTCCTTTGATTCTAGTTAAAGATATTCACGTCAGCCGGGCAGTTGTTCTCTATGACGGTACATGCATTCTCTTGTCTGTTCTAAACAAAGATATATGGTCTGTTATTTTAACCTTGACAGAAATGTTGATGAGAATGTTCCACCAATATTCCTTGTGTTGGTGTTTGTATATGTATTCAGTAACAGGAAGTTTCTCTATATGTATTCCAGAAGTAATTTTTCGAATGGCATTTTATATTGATTTAGCTTTGATGTCATTTTGGGAAAGCTACTAATTACATGTGTGATGCCGTCCACAGATATATGAAATTATTTTAGTCTTTAGACATACATATACACATACATGTATGTATGTATGTATGTCTAAAGACATAATAATTTTAATATTTTGTCCAACATTATATCAGTAAATATATGATTTAATGAGAAGTCCTTTCGATTCATATTCGTTGTTTCGCAAAATATCTTTTCTTAACAGTTCATCTTTTTATTTCAAATCTCTCAACAATCCAGGATCACATTCAATACACAAAAGAAGTATTGCGCGTTTTCGTGAGATGGTCGAAAACCTCACAGGAATGCATGCATTGAAATTTAATGAATACGGAAGATGGTGTGGATTAGGTGGGTCAGGTACACCAGTTGATGCGATTGATCGGTAGGTCATTAATACATTCATTGGCTCGCGCGCGCACATACACAGGCACATTTGCACGCTGGCATGCACAACATAACAAACATATACATGTTTGTGTGTATATTTGTGTGTGTGTGTGTCTGTGTGTCTGTGTGTGTGTTGTGTGTGTGTGTGTGTGTGTATGTGTGTGTGTGTGTGTGTGCGTGTGTGTGCGTGTGTGTGCGTGTGTGTGTGTGTGTGTGTGTGCGTGTGTATGTGTGTGTGCGTGTATTTTTCATCTGTTTCAGACATTAGACTGCGGTCATGCTGGGGCACAGTCTGAAATACTTTCAATTGGATAGATGGAACTAGTACTTACTTTCCTTTCTTAACCTGGTACTTATTCTATCGGTCTCTTTTCGCCAAACCACTAGCTTTATATTTATAATTTGAAATATAGACAGTTTCAGATATCTCTAAACTGAAACATAATCAAAGAATCGTCAAGCAGCTCAGTCATATTTGACGATTGTTGTCATGCTTTCTGCAAAAGGATGTCTGACTTTACATGAAACAGTCTGTAGCTTTGCTTGTTCGAACATAATTCTGAAATATAATATTGCATTTAAAATCATACTCCCTCTCTAATAATTATAGGTACTTATATACTGAGTGTGCTTGCTTTTTCTGACTTATGAACCTCTCCTCAGTCAACAAAAGTATACATATATACATACTTGCATATATATATATATATATATATATATATTATATATATATATGCATATATATATAAATATATGCATTTATATCTGTATATATATTTGTGTATATATATGTAAATATGTATATATATATATGTATATATATATATATATAATATATATATATATATATATATATATATATATATTATATATATTATATATATATATAATTAAAATTAATGAAAGGACATACTAGGTGTGTCAACCTGCTTGAAATAACAGTCAAAACTCTTATTATTAAATCACCAAAAGATACACCAGTGAAAAACTACAGAAATCAAACGAAGGCAAAATCAGGTTAAGATAATCTACTAACACACATTTAAGTATTAGGACTCATGTGGATCGATTTCTGCATTGGTAAAGACCTTAGCTTCTTCAGCACGTGTTACCATTATTAGAGACTCCCAACCCGTCGCTTCGAAGTCTGTGCTGCAACTGAATTCGTTTCACGTCGAAATCATAACAGCCACCGGTATAAAATAATCTCGATACAATATATATATATATATATGTATATATATATATATTTTTTTTTTTTCTTTTACTTGTTTCAGTCATTTGACTGCGGCCATGCTGGAGCACCGCCTTTAGTCGAGTAATTCGACCCCGGGACTTATTCTTTGTAAGCCCAGTACTTATTCTATCGGTCTCTTTTGCCGTACCGCTAAGTGACGGAGACAAAGAATTAACGCTGCGAACACAATGAGATCTCATTATACAGGGAAACGGCTGCGTAGTCAAGTACCTGCACGCCTGAAGAACAACGTTCCGTAGAAACAATTGTAGTGATTGAAAATAAATGTCCAACCGTACTCCAAATTTTTTCAATTATATATATATATATATAAAACTGAAACAATATATGTGCGTATAGATAGATAGATAGATAGATAGATAGATAGATAGATAGATAGATAGATAGATAGATAGATAGATAGATAGATAGATAGATAGATAGATAGATTGCAAGAGAGAGACAGGGAGAAATACTCTAGGGCGCAGTAGGAATGATACTCAGCTACCATGGAAGGAATAAAGCGCCCCCACCTCTCATGTACATATCTTACCTAACCAGTGAAAGGATAAAATTAGGTGACAGCAAACACCATACAGCTTATCTTGATCCAGATAGTAACTCCAGGGAAAAAGATACAAACTCTACAGTGAGAAGGGCAGTTTTTGAGGATTATGATCCAAAGTGTGATAAGCGGTTCTTGTTCAAGAATGTTGTTCTGGAAACTAAAAAATAGCCGTTAAGTCTAGGAATCAACCAGAAAAATGTTCCACTCTTCCAGAGGAAACATAAGAAATATATATAGACTTTATAAGACTCGCCTTGACCTATAGCAGTCCGGTTTCCAGGAACTATTTGCACTTCTTGTATCTCTCCGTTCGGTAATTTGAGCCTGAATGTGTTAGGTTTCTGTAAGAGGTCTGCGAAACTTTAAGTCTCACAGAGTCGAATTAAGCTATTTTAAATGATAATGATAATAATAATAATAATAATAATATTAATAATAATAATAATAATAATAATAATAATAATAATAATGATGATAATGATGATGATGATAATAAAAATAATAATAATAATAATAATAAATAATAATAATAATAATAATAATAATAATAATAATAATATGTTTTGTCTTGGTATAAAAGATGGGCTACAGCAAATATTCTGCTCAATACCACAGATTTGCTTGTCAGTTGTTTGACCTTAACCAGTTGAGCATGTCCCTTAGCGGCTGACGATATGTGCATCTCTGATCACGAGCAGAAGTAGTGGGGGAGCATCATAGCCATGTGTTGAGAGGGATTCTTGGGGTTTGAATAGTTCACCTTTGGAAACATAGGTGGTTCTTTCAACATCCTTAAACACCCTTATTCAGGGACCGTTTGAGCGGGATGGGCTACTCAACCTGAAGAGATTCTAACTGGGCCCCACCTGCAAGGTCATGTGCTGTTTATCTTGATATGAGATCACCATGTCGCGCACATATGGTTGTGATGCATGTGCCTGGTGTACCTTTATCAGACGGGTAGTCATGATGGGTATATTGGGCTTCGTATATTTTACCCCAGTGTCACTTTGATGGCATGAACTGCTCTCTCACTCAATAATAATAATAATAATAATAATAATAATAATAATATAATAATAATAATAATAAATGCCCTGATGCTGTACTAAGCAGTGGCTCTCATGGCTTCTGATCTTAACTGATTGGAAGTGTTATCATGTACATTGTTTTGTCTTGGTATAAAAGATGGGCTACAGCAAACATTTTGTTCAATACCACAGATTTGCTTGTCAGTTGTTTGACCTTAACCAGTTGACCATGTCCCTTAGTGGCTGACGATATGTACATCTCTGATCATGAGCAGAAGTAGTGGGGGAACATCATAGCCATGTGTTGAGAGGGATTCTTTGGGGTTTGGATAATTCACCTCTGGAAACATGGATGGTTCGTTCAACATCCTTAAACAACCCTTATTCAGGGCCCTTTTGAGCGGGATGGGTTACTCAGCCAGAAGAAAATTCTAACTAGGCTCCACCTGCAAGGTCATGCGCTGTTTATCGTGATATGAGATCACCATGTCGCGCACATATGGTTGTGATGCATATGCCTAGTGTACCCTTATCAGACGGGTAGTCATGATGGGTATATTGGGCTTCGTATATTTTACCCCAATGTCATTTTGATGGCATGCACTGCTCTCTCACTCAATAATAATAATAATAATAATAATAATAATAATAATAATAATAATAATAATAATGATAATAATAATAATAATAATAATAATAATAATAATAATAATAATAATGTGTGTGTGTGTGAGTGTATGTAATAATAAATTAGATAAGATGCAGGTGTGATTGTGCGGTAAGAAGTTTGTTTCCCAGTCACATGGATTCAGGTTCAGTCCCACTGTGTGGCAACTAGAGTAATTGTCTGCTACTATACCCTCGAGCAGACCAAAGCCTTGTGAGTTGATTTGGAATACGGAAACTGAAGGAATCCTGTCGTGTGTGTGTGTGTGTGTGTGTGTGTATGTGTGTGTGTGTGTGTGTGCGTGTGTGCGTGTGTGTGTGTGTGTGCGCGCGTCCAGCGCTACTGCTTGGCAACCGGTGCTGATGTGTTTACATCCCTATAACTTGGCGGTTCAACAAAAGAAACCTTTAGAATAAGTACCAGGCTTTAAAAGTAAAGTGCTGGGGATCGATTCATTTGGCTAAAAGTTTTTCAAGGCGGTAAATGAAACAATGTAAAAGATAAAAGATAAAAGTTAACTAATAAATGAACTGCAAAAGGGTTTTAGACCACATCTGGAAATAAGTAATACAAGAAATATCTATGAAAGAGCTTTCGACCCGTCTCTCACACATTTGATCAACGATAATAGCTGATCAACGATAAATGCAAAAACAAAGTATTGAGACAGAAGTCGTTAAAAAAGGTGCAACATAGGCGCAGGCGTGGCTGTGTGGTAAGAAACCTGCTTCCCAGCCACATGGTTCAAGGTTTAGTCTCATTGCATGGCACTTTGGGCTTTTACTATAGCCTCAGGCCAACCAAAGCCTTGTTTGTGGATGTGTGTGGTGTGTGTGTGTGTGTGTGTGTGTGTGTGTGTGTGTGTGTGTGTGTGTGTGTCTTTGTGTCTGTGTTTGTCCCTCACCACCGCTTGACATCGGTCTTGGTGTGTTTGCGTCCCCGTAACTTGGAGGTTCGGCATAAGAAATCGATAGAGTAAGTACCAAGCTTTAAAAATAAGTGTTGAAGTCGATTCATTCGACTAAAAATTCAAGACGGTGCCCCAACATGGCCGCAGTCTGATGACTGAAACAAGTAAAAGATAAAAGATAAAAGATATGAAAGTTGAGGAACATTATTATCAAAACGAGATATTATTTTATACTATAATTTTTGCAGTCAATCTCTGATAATTTTCTTTACAACTCTTTACATCTTGTCATATGAGTATTTTAATTCCCATGTATAATGCAAGGATTCGGTCGTTGTTTCCATGAATGTCATGAACAGAACGCAAACGCAATAATGAAGAATAATTAAAAATGGTAGAATCTAAGAAAATATTATTAAAGACTTTGAAGCAGAGAAAAGTAAAACATTTAGATAATTAATGAGGAAAAATTATTTATAGAAATTCTTTATTGAAGACAAAATATATAGAAAGAGGGGAAGAGGAAAACCAAGAATTAAGTGAATGAATGATTTCAAAAACTGAACGAATTTAAAAGATAATGGATGTGTAAAGACAGCACAAGAATGACCGAGATGATCCACTAAGAGCAGACGATACCCAGTGAGGAGACATTAGCGAGGATTTCTGAGATGCACACATTCGCAGACCTTCTTGAAGACTACAAGGTGTATGCACCTTTCAGTCAGTACAAACCAGGGCGATGTTTCGAAAATATCTAGATTCTGAGGTACAACAAACTTAAATATGTTCCGTAGGTCGTGATACTAGACGAAGCGAAGACAATACCATCAGATTTCTTTCTGTTTATTCAATGGCTAGACCAGGTGTCTAGAAGCTTTCTTGTCTACTTTTCAATGATAGAGTGTGACTCGAATCTTGGTTGCACACTGAGATTGCCTGGGAGTATCTGACAGAAGAGTTTTAGGTAAAACTTTCACAAATCAGCTTAGGTATTTCCAACCGTCTGACAGACAATTACAAGATTTCCGGAATGAGCCAGCGTGGACTTCGATAAACTGCTCTGGATCATGCAATTTGTAGCTAGAAAGATTACTCGTGAGGTCAGTAGATAGAGATAGTGCAAAGCGTTTACAATTCATGGAGGTCAGTCATATAAACAATGCATGTGAGTCAGGATTTGTTCTGAGTTTTTATGTTTCAAGTTGAAATTCCGCTGAGAGTCTTCTGTTCCTCCTACATCGATAAATAATGCACCGGTTTCGTACTGAGCTATAGTATGGAGTAATTCTATCCCTCAAAACTACTTACTTGCACCTAAATGAGAAAAAGTTACTATTACTACTATTGTTGTAGCTGTTGTCGTTCTCGTTGCTGCTGCTGCAATGGTGGTACTGTTGTTATTTTTATTCATTATCATTATCTTAATCGGTTCCTTATTTCAGATGTTGTCAGAAACATGACTATTGTTATGAAAGCGTCACCGCAGATCAATGCGATCAACCTCATAAAGTTTATATCGCCAAATATAAATGGCATTTTAATAATGGGAGAATAACATGTGGTGAGTATATCTTTAGTTAACGTATCATATACGTTTATGAAAATCTGGTGTAAGGTTTACCGTATCGAGGCCATTGGACGACAAACCCTCTAATATCCTAATATGTTTTGGAACTGGACAAAAGCAGTGAGTGTCCCCAGTTGAAAACTCGGTTTTATTCTTTCTTCTTGTGCCAAAATATATTGGGTGCCTTTTATAGATCTGACTCGGTGTCTGTTTTAGCGTCTCTGTATTTCTCTTTTGGGCCGGATTGACAAATAAATATATATATTTAGAGTGAAATATTTCTCTCTCTCTCTCTCTCTCTCTCTCTCTCTCTCTCTCTCTCTCTCTCTCTCTCTCTCCTCTGTCTAATTATCTCTTCAGTTTCTCAATGGTGAAATATCTATTATGTTTACAGATGATGTGAGTTCCACCTGTTGTTAGATGAGAGGATGTCTCTTCTCGTGTGACCACATACACTTATAAAACAAGTAGTGAAAGTCTAGTGTACTCACTCCCGACTGACAGCTAAGTTTCTGCATACATGTAACATATATATCTATACCTATGTATGTTTGTATGTGTGTGTATACACACACACACACACACATTTATATATATATAATATATATATATATAATATATATATATATAGCTATATATATCATATACATTAGATATATCTACATATATATATACATATATATATCTATATATATATATATATACATTATATATATACATAGAATATATACATAGCTAGATTATCTATATGTGTGTGTGTGTGTGTGTGTGTAATATATATATATTATAATATATATATATCCAATATATTGTATATATATATAGATATACATATATATACCCCATAGTATATATATAATATATATATATATATGTGTGGGTATATATATATATATATATTATATATATACACATATATATTAATATTGTCTATATCTATATTTTATATATATATATATATATATATCTATATATATATATATATATATATAGTAATATTATTATTAATGATAATAGCAGGGGAAAATTCAATTTAGCAATTCTAAATCAATTTCGCAATATATAATATTGTATATAATTAAGACAAATAACCTCTATTAGGTAATTCAATGGTGAAAGAACATTATCTATATCGTATAGAAAAAATTTAAATATACTATAATAAATATTATTCAAAAAATCACTAAATTAAATAAACATTGAATTGACTACGCGCGTTTCGTGACTATATCTTTAAATCGATAATATTAAAATCGATACTATTAAAATTAATTCGATTTAAAAATATAGCCACTCTTCAGGTCTAAAATAATAATAAAATTAATGTATGTATCTTAAAATGTGATAATTAACAAATAATTAAATATAGAAATAAATATAGAAATATACGTATCTTAACAATAAATAATGGAATATTTGAATATAACAATATTAATGAAAAATAAAATCATAACTTCTCTTATTGAAGAATTCCAGTTAACTGAAATTTTAAACGTTAACTTATATATATATGATGGGAATTCATGCTGTTTTATGTTTGCTTCCCGGTTAAGGGAAGGTGGCGGAGCAATTTTCACGATAGACTCGGGCGACGACTGAATTCATCCCACACGTGACAACAGCCGTTCGGCATAAGGCCACAAGTCCGAAATGGTTGGACAATACACGAGTGCGTGCAGAATGGTTTCGCCGCACTGACCGAATCTCGGGCAAGTCGGTCCGCTGTGTCTCGAACCGTGCCTATAGAGCTTATCCCGAACGGGCAATGCTTCTCGGTAACGCTGTCAAGTCAAGGATCTCTGGTGATTTTCCATAGATCCCCGCCCGAAAGTTGTCCTGAACAGGTGGGTCCAGTATTCCCCGTCGACGCCCAGATTCTCCCCAAGAATGTCATCGCACCTACCCTCCACTAATCCTCTATAGAAAGCCTTCGTGGAATTGAAATCGCACAAGTTTGATCCCGGACGGCAGAGTTGCTTGAAAGCAAGGCGGCACTCGCGATGCCATTCGCCTAGCCTCGGTCTCTGTTTGATCCACGACTGCAGTTCCGCTAAAGAGACGAGCTACGGGAAAGCGTGCCTCACAAACGGTGACTACACCTGTTCACCGTCGTCTATGAAGCGCCGGAGATGTCACAGTCTCAGCGCACGTCTGCACATCATCAACCACAGCATACCCAGCCCTCCATTTAGCTGGTGTTGATAGAAAATGGATCGCCTGACCATCGGAACGCTTCTCTGCAACATAAAGTGGAAGAGTATGCGTTCCAGTTGGTGATGGTAGGGTCGGGATAAGGCATGACGGATGCGAGGTACGCGTTCGCCACCTCCACTCGACCTTTTAGGGATAGCTTCCTCTCGGCCCATTCCTGAGTGAGAGTGGCCGCCCTAACCGTTATCTTATCCCAGTTCTTCTCCATTTGGAGGTCCAGACCGGACCAGACTCCGAGCAATTTAACCGGTCCGACGATACAGCGTCCCACGATGGAGACGCTTTTGGACGGCATGGGCTTACTTCTCCAGGTGCCGAGCCGCAAGCCCACTGACTTTTCTCTGTTAATTTCCGCTCCCGTTACCGCTTCGTATTCTTTTAGTGTCTCGCCGACCAGGTCGATATCCCTGTGGCTCAACACTAACATGGTGACGTCATCCGCGTATGTGGACACGTTCCCCTCAGCGTCGCCAGCTTCCACAGTAGTGACTCTCGAGTCAATACTTATAGAATTGATGAGAGGAGGCATCCTTGACGGACCGAACGCGTGATGTTAAATGATCAGGACAGGTGACTATTTACGCGAACTACCGAGCGGATGCCGCTGTATAATGCAGTCATCATCATCATTGTTCGACCGTGGTCGAGACAATGGAATTTACCATGCTACGCCAGACTTCACGGTCCATCATGGCATTCCGGAGGTCCTGTTGCTGGTTGCCTGTATCCCTGGAGATTACATCAGGGTAGGAGAGTGTGCGCCCTCTGGTATTGCGAGTAGATGGCTTCCAGAGGAGAAGAGTAGAAATTACTTCTTTTTCAGCTCTACAACAATGTCCAGCATACTGGACTCTCCTACCTTTCACAAGAGATGACACAGGTGGTAGTTTCCCATATATTTGCATTTTGGTTGGATGGCGCTTCCACGAGAGATTATGAGCTCTCATAAGGAGGCGAGTGTAGGTTCCATCCAACCGCCTCTCAAACTTCTTTGATAACGTTCAGGTTTCTGAGCCATATAGTAGAATTGGTTCGAATGTGGCTTTGAAGATTTCAAGTTTCAAGTCTCTACTTAGATTTGATGACCAGGTCTTATGCATGTCATTACAGGCTGACCAGGCCATACCCTTTCTAGTTAGAAAGTCTTTTCCAGATGATGATATGTATGACCCAAGATATTTGTAATCAGAAACCATATTTATGGACGCATTGTTGAGAGTTTGGATGATGCAATCACTGTTGGACAGGCACTTGTTTATGTATTCAGTTTTGGCCTCATTGAGGTAAAGACCTACACAATTTGAGGTTTGTTCAAGAGATTGTAAAAGAGACTAGGCATTGGAGAGAGAATCACTGATAAGAGCGATGTCGTCAGCAAAGTCAGTGTATGTCAAGTACTCAGCTGGGTGTCTGGAACTTCTTCTTGGTTTTATTTCAAAGCCCTTGCCAGGGATGGTATCAACTGATATACGTAGCACATAATCAACAACAACGATGAAAAGAAATGGGGCGAGTGTGTCTCCCTGCAGTATTCCGGCTTTGATTGAGAAAGATGATGTTTCTCCGTCAGGGGTTAAGATGGTTGAAGACGTCCTTGATGGCAGAAATGATTTTGTCTGGTATCCCATAGAGCTTAAGAATTTCAAACATCTTGTACCTATCTACAGAATCGAACGCTTTAGAAAAGTCTACAAATACCATTGCAAGATCGCGATTAAATGCTTTTGATTCTTCATTAAGTCTGCGTAGGCATAGTATCTGGCTCAGCGTTGAGCGCCCATGTCTGAATCCATTTTGGTTCTTTCGGAGCAGAGGTTCAACAAAAAGGACAAGACGATTTAGGATCAGTTTGTTGTACAGTTTTGCAACAATTGACATTAGAGATATACCCCTATAGTTGGTGACGAGGGATAAATCGCCTTTTTTTGGGTATTGGGATGATTTGAGATTGGTGCCAAATCTTTGGAGCGACAAAGGTGGAAAGTGTGTGGTTGCTGTGCTTCAACCGTAGAAGACACATTCAAAGACTATTACAGTTTAGAAAACTTGGTTTTCATTATACGTAGGGCATCTGATGGATTGTAGGCAAACCACCTGTTGTTTTTTGTGTTGTGAAATTGGTCCTAACAGCAGATGAAAAATCGTCCATACATTTTCGAAGACCTCCACGTCTACACCTCACAAATCTCTGAGGCTGTCTGGCAGAATGCTAAATAGTTGTGGACGCTTGAAACCCAAATTATTAGAGTACTAGGCACTTATTCACGATAGAGAATTTAGGATTTTTTAACCTTAGCTGGAGAGGCTTGCTCCCGGAAAGCCATATGTGTGGCAGCATGATTCAGCTCCTTGCCATGCCTTTCTGATACTATGCAGTGCCATCCAATTCGGTAGTTGGTGTAGCTTTCAATTCCAAAGCATCCAAGATCTTCCATAAGTATGGTAGTGCATATTTTTCGCGCCTTCTCTCTTGCGAGTGCAGGTTCAGTTGCTTTAGCTCCTCCATTCTTGGAGCTCTTCTTTTGCACCAAGTCAATCTTTGTGTTGTAGCATTGGATTGGCTTAAGTTCCGCCACAAGTTTGGCGCTCCGCGGTGAACAGAGTTGAGAGTAGTAGTCAAGATGACTGAGAACGGAAGTTCTACATAGAAATAGTGTGACATCCTTGACATCCTTCCTTCTGATTCTGAATGATCTCAGAAACCAGCCAACTACTCGCCTATACAGCGTTACCATCTTGGTAATATGCACATGGAATATTGTATCATTACAACTTTTGAATATATAATATATATATATATATATATATATATATATATATATATATATATATATATATCACGCACACACATACATATACATATATATATATATATATATATATATATATATATATATTGATAGAAATGGTAAGACAGCAAAAGAATGAAAGATACCTCGATATTATGTAAATTGAGGAATTTATTTGTAAATATATGTGACAATTATTCGGTAGCCATGATAAAACTCCGAGTTCCGGATGTCGGGACAGAAACCCACGCCAACATCACTTCAGTTATCGGGCCATCAAAAAAAATGCTATCCATATATATATATATATATATATTATATATATAATATATATATATATGTGTGTATGTATATATATATATATATATATATATATATATATATATATATATATATATATATATATATATATATATATTATATATATATGGAATACCTAAGACTCATGTACAGCTAGCCTGGACACAAAAATGTATGTCTGACGTCATGCTTCAAGTACAAAGACAAACTTTCAGTAACCAGTATACCTAATGAGAACTTTGAGCAAGTGTTATGATTGCTCTTGTTAGAAGTTCTGATGAGAATGTTCCACCAATATCCCCTGTATTGATGTTTGTGTTTGTATTCAATAACAAAGGATTGTTCATATTTATCTCAGGGTAATTTCTTTTCTCTTTTTTTTTTGTTGGATTGTGTTGTATATTGCTTTGGCTACATCATGTCAGATTGGAAGATAGACCCTTGGTGACATCTTTGGACAGCTGTTGAGGATATATGCGATGCTTTCTACAGAATTATGATATAATCAACATATTCAGTTTCATCTTGAGGCTTTAAGGACTTCAATGTCTCTTATGTTAATTAGGTATTTTGTAGCAATCTCTAGTTCTTGGATTGCAGATGCAAAACCTTCAAAGCGTGAAGTGATGCAACGACCACGAGTCGAGTGCAAGCTGGGCTGCATATCATTTATGTCTGTATGCATGCATCTTTGTATGTATGTATGTATGTATGTATGTATGTATGTATGTATGTATGTATGTATGTACTCAATGAGGCTCATAAATCATTGAGTCGGTTACGTACCACAGCTAGTCTTCAAGTGGTGTAAAGCGGACTAATTTACCATAGTAGAGTCCATTCCAGACTACATCCACAGGTGTTGAAACAAACATTGTAATTTAACATAATCATCATCAGTTTAACAGGATACCTAATGCTTATAATACTGAGTTCTTTGTATCATATGGTAACTAGCCCTACTCATAGTTAGATCGAATGACCCATTTAAGAGTGAAATGTTTGGACTGCAGCAAAATCGATCACATATCGACCTAGTTTTTCTTATCATTGATTAAAATATTCATTGCTGAAGAAGTCCAACAAGACATTAAAATGTTGTTTTTTTAAATTTTTTAATAATTATCTTTCATGTCATATTGTATTCTCCATATTTTCATAAAATTTCAGTTACTTGAACTTAGTGAGGTTATCAACCCTGGATATTATCTTTAAACACCTCTTGAATAACTTTGTGATTATTATTTGCATGAATTATCTCACTTAATAACACCATCTTTTATTTTAAGCACAGTATATATTTTATAGAGTATTGTAGCTCTAAAGAGATTATAATAGAAAATTTGAATTGATAAAATTAGTATTAAAAATCTAAAATTGAAATTCTTTTAAGAATTGAAATCATAAAACAAAAAAATTAGTCTGAAGTTTTTACATGGATTTTCAGTTCGAATTTTAGATTTTGTTGAATTTTTATTCAAATTCAAATTTCAATTTTCAATTCTTAAAATGTTTTCTATATGACACACTACCTACATTTATGTCTCTGATTCTAAATACTTCAATTTGGATGGAAACGAGAAAAAACTGATTATTTATAAAATGGAATTCAGATTTGGACTTATTTTCTTTGTTTATTTCTTTTAGTGTTATGTATACGAACATACTGATATCAATGACGTATCTATTCTGAATAGATACGCTCTGATAGGTTTATATGTGAATATATGATGGCTGTTGAACATATTAAGAATAAATATTTACATTAGTATTTAAGTTCTTGCCTTTCTACACGCATCCCATGAATTTTTATCTGATTGGCAGAAATCAGCACGTCTACTGTCAAATACAAGATTCTTTCCAGAAGTATTTGAGATATCTTTAGAAGAGACATTTATTAATTTCAAAGAAGTACAAAATTCTAATCTCCTTCAAAGTAGGATCCGCTGTCTCCAGTGCACTTATTGAAGCTTTCCAACCATTTAATGAAGGCCCCATGGAAGTCCTCCATAATGAAGGTTTCCAGAACCTTTGTCACAGCATCCTTTTTCTTCAACTTGGGGAACAAGCAAAAGTCAGGGAGCATTGACTGAACTGTAAGGATGATGGGGAACAGTTTTAGTACCCATCTCTCACAAGTAGTTGAATACCAGGATG
>NC_042998.1:148167331-148174831 GCF_006345805.1 Octopus sinensis | reverse complement strand
TTAGGTGAATAAGAGAGAAAGGAAGTCCAAAATGCCTATTGGAAACTGGGCTACTATTGGTTAAGGTAGGTTAAATGGTGTTGTTAGAAGTGACAACGGCATGTCACTGACACCAGATGCATTAAAAAGGATAATTTCTTGGTCTGCGTGGCTGGACAGGAAGCCGGTGATGTCTTGGTGTTTAGCCAGCCTCTGTAAGGACTTGGTGGCCGGCGAGGCTCCGTGTGTGTGTGTGTATGTACTGGATGTCTGAATGCGTTGATGTGCGTATCTGATATTTATACGTGTGCGTGAGCTTTGCGTGTGCATACATATAGGTGCGGGTGCGTATCAGCCGTCTGTGAGTAAAAGCGTGTGCAAATATGTAGGTATATGTATCCGTTGTATCAGCTGCGTGTGCTATTGGTTGTAAGAGAGTGTCTGCGTGTATGTCCTTGTGGGTGTGTATGTATGAGTTCGAATACGTGTATGTTAGTGCCTGCTGTATATGCTTGCATGTGCGAACGTGTTTAGGATACATATATGGGTGTGTATGCATATGGATGATTGGTAGACGTATGTACATTCTTGATATGGGATGCGAATGTATTAATGTGCGCGTGTTTGTCTGGAAGAATGTGTATTTTGATCTGGTGTATGCATGTGTGTTTGTGTATATATATAAATAAATAAATAAATAAATAAATAAATAAATAAATAAAAATATAATTATCACACGATTTCAGTAGATTGAAGTATAAAGTCTAGGGATGTAATAAATAAAGTAACAATGATTTATAAAATAATTCTTAATTATATAATAAAGTAAAGTGAGGAGCAAAAATATGAATTAAGGGAGAAATAAGAACCTATAAAATAAATAAAAATATGATGATAAGGTAAATATACTAATTAAATTATGAGAACTTGTGTGATGTCAAACTACATATCAGTGAAAATCCGAGGTAGTTAACTTATGCATTTGGATTTGTGGTAAAATTTAAATGTTTTGAAAATTTTATGAACACACGAAGAGAAAGCCCCGTGCTACTTTTTTTAGTAATTGTGTGGGATTATGTGACAGGATTTACATAGATTCCCTCGAACATAACCAACACGGTGTGTTTTGGCCTAGCAACGGAGGACCTGAATCAAGGATAAACTAAGCTATACTATGTGGTATTTTCTTTTTCCTAAGGTAGTATATATGTTCCGCTTTTCTACTATGCTTTTCGTGTTTAAACGAATTTAAATGAACAGAGTATCTATGCTTAAAATTAACAGCGGCTCCAATATAAACCTTGGTGGAGGTTTTTGAGGCTGTTGATGATAGAACATTTATATACTATATAAACGCTTTTGCAGTGACCTTGCAACGGGCAGTTATCCTGTATTTTGAGGTTACAATTGGGTCTATTTGGTTAAGGGGTCTTTCCGTTAAATATATTAGAGTTAGCGTAACTGTAAGATCTATGATGGATCAAACTGGTTCCTTCTGGCCTACTCTCCACCTATGTGTTATTTTCCATGTAGTCTGTACCGTTGTTGTAGTACTGGTGATGGGGAGCATAGACGTTCTTGTCTTATGAGAGAGAGAGAGAGAGAGGAGAGAGAGAGAGAGAGAGTAAATGCAGCGTTATTGTCGTTATTGTCGCAGTTAGTGGCGCGAACCCTATTATTGTAACTAATGCTACATATGTTCTTGCTAGTAGTAGTAGTAGTACTACTACTACTACTACTACTACTACTACATTTCCACCACAACTATTTGCATTACCAGCAGCACCAGTGCCAGTAATATTTCTGCTGTCATTGATATTTTGATTGTTATTAATATTTCCATTATTGTTATTATTGATTTTATAGTTATATTGAAAGTGCATGGCTCAGTGGTTACAGCGCCGGACTCACAATCATGACGTAACGAGTTCAATTCCCGGACCGGGCTGTGTATGCTGTGTTATTGGGCAAGACTCTTTCTTTCATGTGGCTTCAGTTCACTCAGCTGTAGAAATGAGTTGCAACGCCACAAGTGCCGAGCTGTATCTGCCTTCTTTGCCGTTACCTTGGATAATATCACTGGCGTGGAGAGGAGAGGCTGGTATGCATGGGTGACTGGTAGTATTCCATAAACAACCTTGCCTAGACTTGTGCCTCGGAAGAAAACTTTCTAGGTGCAACCCCATGGTCTTTCATAACCGAATGTGTCTTTACTATTTACCCTATATAATTATAGCTACAGCTGTTATTATTATTATTATCATTATAGAATCGTTAACACACCGGGCGAAATGCTTAGGGGTATTTCGTCTGCCGTTACGTTCTGAGTTCAAATTCCTCCGAGGTTGACTTTACCTTTCATCCTTTCGGGGTCGATAAATTAAGTACCAGTTACGTACTGGGATCGATTTAATCGACTTAATCCGTTTGTCTGTCCTTGTGTGTCCCCTCTGTGTTTAACTCCTTGTGGGTAGTAAAGAAATAGGTATTTCGCCCGTCAGTATGTTCTGAGTTCAAATTCCATCGAGGTCGACTTTGTCTTTCATCCTTTTGTAGTCGATAAATTAAGTACCAGTGAAACACTTGGGTCAACTAGTAATCAACTAGTCCCCTCCCACTGAATAACATGTCTTGTGCCTTTAGTATTATTATTATTCATATACACTCAACAGATTAGACAGTTGGAAAAGAAAAGAATCCTAACATCTGGCAACAACAAGTTGTCTTAGATGCCAAGAGCCCTCCTATTGGGTTACAGCAAGTAACCTTAGATGCCAAGAACCCTCCTAGGTATCCTAGCTGTCCCTAATAACACTGTTTTCTGCAGCTGTACTAAACTGGGTTTTATGCCTATTTACTTGAACCATCTGTTCAGATCTTTAGGGATAGTCCCCAGTGTACCTATAACTACTGGGATACATTTTACCCGCAGTTTCCATAGTCTCTGTAATTCAATAGCTAGGTCCTGGTACTTTGCTATTTTTTCTATACTTCTAATATTAACTTTTTCATCATTTGGGGCTTTCTATTCTCTTTACTACTACCAAATCAGGTCTTCTAGCTTTTATTACTCTGTCAGTCTGAATGTTAAAGTCCCACAACATATATTTCTTACTTTTTAGTACTTTACTAGGTTCATGATCATACCATTTATCAGTATGTTCAAATTCTAGCTTTCTACATAGCTCCCAGTGGATTACTCTCCCTAGAGTGTCATGTCTTTTCTTGTATTCTTTCTGTTCCAGCCTGCTACATTCACTTACTATATGAGTAACACTTTCCTCTTTGGATTTGCATAACCTACATTGGGAATCTACTTGGTTTTTGTCTATTTTGGCTTTTATCCAATTAGTCCTAAATGCTTGATCTTGTGCAGCTACTAACAAACTTTCTGTCTCCCTTTTCAGCTTTCCTTTCTGCAGCCATAACCATGTCTCACTACTACTATTTGCTGAAACTGTCAATGGGAATCTACCATGCAACGCCTTCTCCTGCCAGTCAGATAGTTTCTGTTCTTTTTTCTGGTTTTAAGTTCGTTTGGCGTTTTGGTTTCCCTATGTCTTGCTGTGACTCTAGCAGCTTTTAATAAACTTTCTTCACTATTACCTAGATAGGAGTCTATATCTATTCTAGCTAACTCCACGCAGTCTTCCACTTATATTAACCCCCTTTCACCTTCCTTTCTAGGTAGGTATAATTTTGCTACTCCTGCCCGTGGGTGGTGTCCTCCATTCATATTGAATTCTTTCCTAGTTCTTCTGTCTAGCTTTGCTACTTCTGTTTTTGTCCAATCTACAAAAACTGCTGAGTATCTAAATAATGATACTGCCCAAGTATTTACAGCCTTCACTAGATTCCGACCATTTAGCTTTGACTTCATTAACTTCCTCACCCTTCTGATGTACTCCTCAAATTCTCGTTTTCATTTCTGTAGTTATTACTGTGTGATTCTAATACTCCTAGATACTTATAGTTCTCTCCTCCTTTCAATGATTTTAATGTCTGGCCATCTGGTAATTGGATGCCTTCGCTATTGACCTCCTGTCCCCTTCTCATGACTAATATTGCACGAGCTGGCAGAATCGTTTTCACGCCGGGCGAAATGCTTAGCGGTATTTCGTCTGCCGTTACGTTCTGAGTTCAAATTCTGCCGAGGTCGACTTTGCCTTTCATCCTTTCGGGGCCGATTAAATAAGTACTAGTTACGCACTGGGGTCGATATGATCGACTTAATCCGTTTGTCTGTCCTTGTTTGTCCCTTGTGGGTAGTAAAGAAATAGGTATTTCGTCTGCCGTTGCGCTCTGAGTTCAAATTGTGCCGAGGTTGACTTTGCCTTTTACCTTTCGGGGTCAATTAAATGAGTACCAGTTACGCACTGGGGTCGATGTAATCCATTTGTCTGCCCCCTCTATGTTTATCTCCCTGTGGGCAACAAAGAAATAAAAATTGCACACTTATCTATGCCAAATTCCATACCTATATTTTAGTCTTAAAGTCTGTATATAGGAATCTATCTCTTTTTCATTCATACTAAAAAGCTTCAGATCATCCATTTACAGTAAATGGTTAATTTTTCCATTACTATTTCTGAACTGATACCCTGCGTTTGCCTTCCTTAATACTAAACTGAGGGGGATCAAACATAAGACAAATATTAAAGAGGATAACGAGTCCCCTTCGAAAATTCCTCTCTTGATATTAACTTTCCCTAAGGCTGTGTCACCTGAGTGACATCTCCTTTCCATTTCCTCATGCTAAAGTTAATTAATTCTCTCATGTTGTCTGCTATACTGAATATACTCAAACATTCGCTTATCCATGAGTTTGGGATCATGTCATAGGCTTTCCTATTATTATTATTATTATTATTATTATTATTATTATTATTATTATTATTATTATCATTATTATTATTCAACACGACAGAGATCCTCTTCATCGGCGCTCGACTTTCTAAAAGTAGAACCCAAATCTCAGCTAAGAAAAGGATTCGTTGGCTCACGTAGTCTTCGATACTCCTTAAAAGATGGAATGGTCACGGCTAGAATGCCGTTTTGACAATAGTTCTGTGCGATCGAGATTAACCTGGGTTAAACCACAACAACCATTTTCACTACAATTTATTATAATATATATTTTACTGCACTTCATATAGCAATATACTGCATTAAACATCGTCACCGCAACGTTGCAGTTCGCGTCTCACCGCCACGTTGCAGTTTGCGTCTCTACATTACAGGTCACTACACGTTACACTTCACTTGCTCCAGTGCAGAAATTACCAGTCTGAGAGAGAGAGGTGGGGTGGGGACATTTTTTAAAATGGTCTTTAAAAACCTTCCAAAGTGTAAGTTGTTTCTAATGAACTTCTAATCTTAAATAAGATCTTCCATTTGATGGAAAACGCATAAATATTTAACAATGTAGAAACGTTTACATGTTCTTTATCCCAACTTGTTTCTCCTCTATTTTCTTTCTAATTATCGTGGTTTTTATAGTTTATTTGTCTAACAGTTATTGCATACCTTCTTTCAATCTGACATGGCTTACCAGCTCTATACAGACTTTTAAAGTGATGAAATAAATTAAATGAATTAAATACACCCTACTGCACTACACCAAACCATAACCAGCCTACTTTAATACTATGCACCGTCGCCTTCTCATCACCGATTATGAGAAACTTTGCATTCGAATGATAGTTGTAGGTATCAAGTTTCATGTGAGGCAGGTTGATGGACTATTTACAAGTCATAATAGTTTCAAATTTTGATACAAAACCAGCAATTTCGATTACATTGACTCTAGTGCTCAACAGGTACTTATTTTATTGACACCGATAAGATGAAATGCGGAATTTGAACTCAGAACGTAAAGAGCCGGATGAAATGATGCTAAGAATTTTGCCCGGCTTACAAACTATTCTGCCAGCTAGCCGCCTTATACGATGCTAAATATTGAAATTACTTATCTTTGTCTCTGGTTCTTTGGCAGAAAGGAGGATTAGCTAAATCGGCACTCTTCCTTTTTACTCATCCATTTTACATGATCTCAACGGGAGAGACGGGGCAGGGGTGGCTTCATAGCAGTCATCTGTTGTTCTTAAGTAACAGGAATCATTCTTCGTACTTTCTCATTTCTTTCTTCGTTGTCTTGAAAAAGGCATTTGCTCGAGATGTTGATATTTTCTTTTTATTCGACGTGAACAACTGACATTGTTTATTCATGTCGTTCATGTTGTTGCTGGTGTTTACTATTGTTATTCATTTCTATATACAATTTACCCAACTTTCAAAGGAAGAAGCCCCGGCCTGCAAGATATGGCAGCTAATTCTCATTCTACTGTCCTCAATAAATTTTATCTTTGATAAAACGGTCACGAGTGAAATAACTTTGATTATAAGTTTGCTCGATCAGAGCCGACCTGGGGCTAAACAACAACTACAACAGACAACAGTTAGTTAGTCATTCATGAGTAATGTTTCTTGGTCATAAACACAGCCTCGTCAGGTACAAACAGTCGATATTTCAAATGCTAGTCTACTGTCTCCAAATGATACTGTTGTGTTCCCTAAACTATAATGTACTTCTATCCTTACTTATCACGGGTGTTTGGTTAAAAGAAAATAATAACACCGTGTTAAATGAATCATTGATAAATGAATGAAGCACATTGGAAAAGTAGGTTTCAATACGAGGTCACAAGCTCTCCCACAAGAAACTTACCCAAATAATACCTCTAAACAGTTTTTTAAATATACAATGTTACATAGTTGGATTAATATTTAGAGTAAAATTTAGTAACATATGGTCAGTAAATGATAAGAATATAACGACTAAAAATGCTTTTTTCTATTCATAATCCTCATATAGATGGCTATGTGTACCTAAATCCGTATAAATAAGTATCCAGTTTCGCAGCACAATGATGTAAACACGGGTGATAAATAATTCTAAGCATTGTAGATGATCGCGTGGGCCCACTTTTGTGGTTCAAATAGAAGCTATGACTGATTGCAGACCCATGTTATCACAGATTAATCCGTGATAAGCGAAACATGGAGCACAATTGAGCGCACCGTGTTATCCCGGATGAGCTTCAATGAAACAGTAATAAATAAGGATAGATGTACTGTACATATGTAATTCAATAATTGCTTTTAATTTTGATACAGTTTTAATGGGAGCTTTAATATCGATCCTACTTCTTCACTGGTACTGAAAGGACGAAAGGTAAAGTAGACCTCAACAAGATTTGAATTCTGAACCGGAAAAAATGCTGCTAACCATTTATGTATGTATGTATGTATGTATGCATGTATGTATGTATGTATGTATGTATGTATGTATTATGTATGTATGTATGTATGTATGTATGTATGCATGTATGTATGTATGCATGTATGTATGTATGTATGTATGTATGTATGTATGTATGTATGTATGCATGTATGTATGTATGCACGTATGTATGTATGTATGTATGTATGTATGTATGTATGTATGTATGTATGCATGTA
>NC_042998.1:148152331-148159831 GCF_006345805.1 Octopus sinensis | reverse complement strand
TTACTTGTTTACTTTTTTTATTTTATTTTTTTCTCTTCTTTCTTCCACTTTTTCTCTATCACATGACTCTGTAAATGAACAATCTGGTGTGTTTATTTTAATGGCCTACCAATGTATACAGTGCGTTTCTCTGTCCTAAGTGTCAGGAAAACACTTGGCAAGAAGTGGAAACAGAAGATAATAATGAAAATAATAATAATATGATATGATTCTTCACTCGTAGTTTCTGAAATGCTTGGAGATGATCAGGGCAGCTAAAAATAGGACATATTTATTCAAAACAGTATGAGGAACTGGAAGACAGTTTTGAATGCAGGTGGAAGGGAAGCTGGACAAATCGACATCAAGAGGGCAAACTTTCGAAGAGACCCTGTGTCACCCTTGCTGTTTATTAATAGTATGTTACTGCACTCCATGGCTCCAAGGAAGCTGGGATTTGGTTACAAACTGCAGAAAAACATGAGACCAATTAACCACTTGCTGTTTATGGGCGATTTGAAGCTTTACGGAGCAAGCAGAGGTCAACTAGACTCCCTTATTGAGACTGTATGAATTTTCTCTCATGACATCCAGATTGCATTCGGTCTAGATTAGTGCATTGTTATTGAACTGAGGAGAGAACGAAAAGTAGACAGCTTTGGAGTGCAACTTCCAGATGATGAACGCATCAGGGAAGTAAACAGAGAGACTTATAAGTATCTTGGTGTTTTACGATTAGGCCAGAAGATGAAGGAAAAATTTCTGATGAATTTGGTGGTAATAAAGGATAGTTCTATGAAGGAGATCAAACCTTTGCATACCTATCTGAAGAATAGTGATGAAAGAATGTTGCAGTTGAATGAGAAGGTGATCACAGACAATAGTGAGACTCTCCTGGGGTACAAAATGAGACTAATAAAGAAAAGATCATCAAATGGAAAGAGAAAGTCCTACTCTGAGAGGGGATTTTTCCGGCAAACAACGGATGAAGCTGATGAAGAATCCTGGAGATAGAAATGACATGGTTTTTTTTTTAAGGGAAAGAGAAAGACCGATTCTTATTACTCAAGAACAAGTTTTACAAGCAAACTCAATCGAGTCGGTGTAGCATTGATATGACAGTAGTATCACCTTTGTGCAAATTATGTCAGAAAACATCTGAGGCAGTTATATATATAATTAGTGAATACTCAAAACTGGTGCAAAGGGAGTTAAAAAATACCGTGACAAAGTGACTGAACGAATACACTAGCAGTTGTGTTGGAAGTATTGGCTACAATGATCCCACAGATGATATGAGTAATAAATTTTGCCTATTGCAGAGAAAATCACATGGGATATGCCAATATACACAGATAAAATGTTGCAACATAACCGACCAGATATCACTTTCCTACGGAAAGAGTCCAAAGAATGAATCTACAAGGATATAGCTCTACCAGCAGATCGGAATATTCTGAATACAAAAAAGTCGGGAAGTACCAAGACCTAGCATTGGAAGTGAAATGCATCTATAGAGCCTCAAAAGTGAATGTGGTACGAAAAAGTGAGTGTGGTATCGAAAGCTGCAAATACCAAACTTCATAGGAAGTACACAATTGGCAGCAGTACTTGGAACAACACGTGCTGAGAAAAAAAGATTACATCCCTAAATAGCGGAATGAAGATGAGACGTGACATAAATAACTAAGAAGACAGGAAGAAGAAGAAGAAGAAGAAGAAGAAGAAGAAGAAGAAGAAGAGAAGAAGAAGAAGAAGAAGAAGAAGAAGAAATTTCAGTTGTTTGACCTTAACCAGTTGAGCATGTCCCTTAGTGGCTGACGATATGAGCATCTCTGATCACGAGCAGAAGTAGTGGGGGGGGGGGCATCATAGCAATGTTTGAGAGGAATTCGGGGGGTTTGAATAATACTACCCTGGAAACATGGGTGTTTTGTTCAACATTCTTAAACAACCCTTATTCGGGGACATTTTGTTTAGGATGAGCGACTCAACCTGAAGAAAATTCTAACTGGGTCCCAAATGCAAGATCATGCGCTGTTTGTCTTGATATGAGATCACCATGTCGCACATATATGGTTGTGATGCATGTGCCCGGTGTACCCTAATCAGACGAGATGTCATAAGTATATAGGGCTTCATTTTGATGGCATGCGCTGCTCTCTCACTCAACAATATTAATGATAATAATCCATTCTACTAAAGACACAAGGCCTGAAATTTGGGGGGAGGGGGCTAGTTGATTGCATTGACCCCAGTGTTTCACTGGTATTTAATTTACCGACCCCGAAAGGATGAAAGGCAAAGTCGACCTCGGTAGAATTTGAACTCAGAAGGTAGCAACTGATGAAATACCTATTTCTTTACTACCCACAAGGGGCTAAACACAGAAGGGGCAAACAAGGACAGAAAAACGGATTAAGTCGATTATATCGACCCCAGTGCGTAACTGGTGCTTTATTTAATCGACCCCGAAAGGATGAAAGGCAAAGTCGACCTCAGCGGAATTTGAACTCAGAACGTAACGGCAGACGAAATACGGCTACGCATTTCGCCCGGCGTGCTAACGTTTCTGCCAGCTCGCCGCCTTAATAATCATAATAATCCTTTCTATTAAAGGCCGGGTAGAGGGGATTAGTCGGTTACATCGACCCCAGTATTTCACTGGTACTTAATTTATCGATACCGGAAGGATGGAAGGCAAAATTGAGCTCGGCAGAATTTAAACTCATTTTGTCCAGCGTGCTAACGATTCAGCCAGCTCACCGCCTTGCTTAATGGTAATGATTATAATAATTTTTATTAAGGGCGTTGGGTACATCTAGAAGTATAGGTGTGTGATTAAGAAGCTCATTTTCAACCACTACGTTTCGGGTTCAGTCCCAATGCGTGCACCTTGGGTAAATATTTTCTACTATACTGACCAACTCGAATTATATTGCGGGGCCCTTTAATCACAGAAAGTTTTTTGAGGGCCGCTTGTATACTGACAGAATTGAAAGCATTTTGCTTTCTCATGCAAATAATGAATGAATGATTGTTGCAAAAACAGTAGTATCTTTCTTTTATAATTTCATTACAATCTTGAATTTTTTGCTAAAATTTTTTAAATGTTTGTTTAAATAAACCCATTTCAAGAAAGTATCAAGTCTGCAGGCCGCATGCTGCACCGGGCCTCAGGTTGGCCAGCACTGTACTATAGTCTCGGACTGACCAATGCTTTGTGAGTGACGGATATAGTGGACGATGTAATCTCAGATAAGATGATTACGAGTGAAATAACAGTAATCGATCAGAGCTGACCTGGGGATAAGCAGCAGCAACTTACAAACAAAACAATTAGTCACTCATGAGTTATGTTTCTTGCTCGTAACCACAGCCTGGTTAGGTACAAACAGACGATATTTCAACTGTTTGTCTAGTCTTCAAATAATACAGTTGTGTTCCCTACACTGTAATATATTTCTACCCTTGTTTATCACGCGAGTTTAATTTAAAACAAAGACAGTGTTAAATGAATCATTCATAAATGGATCAAACGCATTAGACAAATAGGTTTCATTCCGAGACCGCTAGCAGTCCCACTACTAACATAACCAAATAACACCCCCGAACAGATTTTAAATACACATAATGATATTGTTTCATAGTTGGATTAATATATAGAGGAAAATTTAATAATATATGGTCCGTAAACAATAAGAATATAACAAGGAAAAATACTTTTTCTGCTCATTGATCCCATGTTGATAGATATGTGTACGTAAATCCGTATTTAAAAAAATACGCAGTTCCCCAGCATGATGATGTAAACATGACTGGTATACAATTCATTCTGGGTAGCTGAGCACTGTGGATAGTCGCCGGGGCGCACTTTTGTTGTTCAAGTAGAATCGTTAACTGATCATTTATCACGGATTAATCCATGATTAGCGCAACATGGTTCACAGTTTAGTGTACCGTGTTATCCCAGATCAGTTTTGAATGAATCAGTGATAAGCGAGAATAGATGTACTGCACAAATTTAATTTCATAATTGCTTTTAATTTTGGTACTAGACTAGCATTTTTGAAGGAGGGGGCCAAGTTCATTACCTCAACTGAAGTACTTCTCTGGTACATTATTTCATCAATTCAAAGGGATTTGAACTCAAAACATAAAGAGCCAAATGCTGTTAACCATTTTCTCCGATGCGCTAACAATTTTCATGCCAACAAGTACAAGACTGTTCAATGAAGAGGTGGTCACTCAGTCTTTTAGAAATAGCAGTCAAATTTCTCTCAAGTCAAAGGAAAGGCACATTAGATAAAGTAGCACTAGATACACCTTGTCTGAAAAACAAACGACCGGATGGTCACTGCGAGATTGCCGTTGATCATAAGTGTTCTATGATGGCTGATCTGGCAGAAAACATCAACAACATCAACAACATGAGGAAATGTTGCAATGATGACTTTTTTTTTTCTTAGTCTCATTTTCTTGTTTTATTGGCGATTTACTGTGAATTGCAGAAACTGTTGATGAAAAAATAGTGCCCAGAGTTGGCTGAGGCAAAATAAATTTTCAGCGATGGTTGAAAAGACCACCTATTAATTTACTGAATGGCAATTGGTTCGATTCATTGTAATCAGAGAGATGATTATAGAAGCAGATTGCTGCTTTTTTATCACACGTACAAATAGCCTGCTGACATTCATCACTATTCACTAGAAAAGAGAGAAGAAAAAGAAAACACAAATGATTAAACTTCATATTTGTATTTGTTTTAAAATACTCTTCATGAGAAAATGTTGTGAAACTGATATTGTATATTATGAGGGTCAAACTAATAATCTTTTCTACTAAAGGCACAAGGCCTGAAATTTTGTGGGTAGTAGGTAAGTCGATTACATCAACCTAGTGTTTCACTGGTATATAATTTATCAACCCCGAAAGGAAAAAAGGCAAAGATGAACCTCGGCGAAATTAGAACTCAAAACGTAAAGACGGACGAAATGCTACTAAGCATTTTGCCCGACGTGCTAGCGATTCTGCCAGCTCACCGCCATACGGGAGGTGCAGAGTCATACTAATAATAAAAAGACACACACTCACTGATTGTATTTCAGATTAGTTTTATTACCAATCAATTAAATATTTGACCAGTTCATTAGTTAGTTGAACCATTAGAGTCAAAGTCCTTTTGTAACAGACTGTGACCTTGTCATCTCTTTCACCTCAGCAACTTATTGAATCATTATTGATCATCTCAGAGGTCTTGTGATAAGATCAAAATCTGTTACGAAAGGACTTTCACAAACTAATCGATTAACTAATTAATTAATTATCTAAGTGACAGCTAATAAAACTGAAGTGAAACATAACCAGTGCATGTGATTTTATTGGCAGTATGACTCACCCAAAGTACAACAATGCATATATATATATATATATATATCGTCGATTATTTTTGCGATGGCTGAGGAACGGCGTACTTCCATGAAATTCTGTTTTCTGCAGGAGAAAACGGCGGCCGAAACAGCTGTCATGAGCTAAAAACTTACAAGGGCGCAGCCATGAGCTAAACACAAATTTAAGAACAATCATTTGCCGCTTGAAGACCAATCTCGTTAGGACTACTGTCGACCTCCCAAATGAATGAAAACATCACGAAAATTCATGAACTGATCTTGGAGAATTGTCACCGAACAATTGGCGAACTTGTTGATATGACTGGTGTGTCCTGGAGTTCCTGCCAATGAATTTTGAGCGAGGAATTGCGAATGAAAAAAGTTGCTGCAAAATTTGTACCTCGCTTGCTCACGGAAGATCAAAAGCAGTCACGACCTAATGCGTGTCGCGAACTGATCCGGACCTTTTTTCGAAGGTCATCACCAGTGACGAAAGCTGGTGCTACGGAATTTGCAGATGGAAAGAAAAACGTCGGCGGAGTTAAAAGGCATCACTTCGCAAGAGCACCAGCACTGCTTCGAACAGTGGAAAACGCGTCTGGACCGAAGCATTGCTTCAAATAAAAGTGTAGACATGTAAAACAAAGTGAATAAAATAATATTGTTAAATTCCGGTTTCTTTTGTATTTATTGCTTCTTTTGTTTCAATCATTGGGACTGGAGCTACGCTGCGGCACCACCCCGTGTCGAGCATATCTACCCCTGTACTAATCCTTTTTAAATCTTGTACACATTCTATCGGATTATTTGGCTGAACTGTTCAACTACAGTGACTTAAACAAAGCAACACCAATTGTCAAGCGGTTTAGATAGAAGCATAAAGACACGCACATGCGCTGTGCACACACACACACGCACACACATACACACACACACACACACACATACATACATACATACATACATACATACATACATACATACATACATACATACATACATACATGTATATATACCAGGTTGAGATGAAAGCTTTTTCGAATTTTAACTTACCACTTTTGGCAAATTATGTCGCCATGTTATATCAATTAAATATAACTTGTTATCCATTCTTGCTGAATTGCTTATTCGTTATTTTGTAGCTTTGACAATGAGTGGTGAAAAATTGCATTTAAAGCCATTTTACACCACCTGTGGAAAAAATTACCTAGTACAAGGGCTGCACCCAAAGAATTGCCAATGAATGTGTAGTACAAAACTAGTTCAAATGTTTCAAGGAAGGCTGGACTCACCTTTCTTGGTCAGGGAGAACTGCTGGTGTGAGAGATGAGGCTTTACTTGAAATAGTTGAATAACAGCCAAGTACAAGCACTCGTACATTGCCGGCAGAACTTGGTCCTTCACAAAACACCATCAATCAACACTTCCATAAGCTCTCAACGACACGCACTCCTACAGCATGATACTGTACCCCGGCACACACTGCCAATATGACCAAGTGCAAACTTGAAGAACTTGAGGGGATGGAAGTGCTGCCTCACTCGGCCTACAGTCCAGACCTTGCACCGCCAGATTACCACTTTTGGAATCATGACTCATTTCCTGCACGCTGTTAACAGTGTGGATGAAGTTAAAAACGGGTGCAGGGTGTGTTTTGCCTTGAACTGAGCTCCTGGCACAAAAGTGGTAACAAAAAATAAATTATGTAACAGAAAATAAATTATATGTTGATGAATGTGAAAGTGCGTGGTGGTTAGTGTAAGGTTGTAAATTCGATTCCCGGCCACATGTTGTGTCCTTGAGCAAAACGCTTTATTTCACGTTGCTCCAGTCCACTCAACTGTCAAAAATTAAGCTGTACCACAATTTCAAAGGAGCCAGCCCTGTCACATTCTGTGTCGCGCCGAATCTCCTTGTGAATTATGTTAAAGATACCCGTGTCTGTGGAGTGTTCAGCCACTTACACGTTAATTTCATGGGCAGACTGTTCCTTTGATCGAATCAACTGGAACACTCGTCGTAATCGACGGAGATCCTGTTCAGTTCATGTTAATGAATAAACACTTTTCGTATTCAATCTGTTTAAACTATTAATTAAAGTTTAAAATACGAAAAAACTCAACCTATGTGT
>NC_042998.1:148129831-148149831 GCF_006345805.1 Octopus sinensis | reverse complement strand
ATTAATCCACCGACCTGAATAGGTACTTTCTTTAGTGATCCTTAAAGGATCAAAGGCAAAGCTGATCTGAGCGGGTTTATATATATATATATAAACAACATACTTATCAATGCTATCTACAGGATCACCGGAACCGCCAAAGCCACACCACTTTCCATATCCGTTGAAATCAAAGGGATTTCTTCCAGTCTCAGACTGAATCATTTCGCCAAACGAATCCAAACTTCGCTTCTCAGTTATAAGGCCATCTGAAACAGTAAATGAACAAACACATTCTTAAAGAAACACTCTACTACATCCAAAACAAGTCAAGTATTTTATATAAGCAGAGTGGGAGAAATGTCACTGAACCTTGTTACGTAATTATTGGTTTTAGACGTTGACACAAGGCCAGCAATTTCGAGGAGGAGTTAAGTTGATTTCATCGACCCTATTGCACATCTGGTACTTATTCTAACGATTCTGTCAGCTCACAGTTATTGATAAAGTTTTCTAGTAAACACGATATGCTAACCATTTTGAAGGTAAGGCTGGCATCGATTAGACAAACGATCAATATATAATGTTTACCTCATTCTACTGATGTCACAAGCTTGAAAGGAAATCTTTCGACCCCAGTACCTAAATGGCAGTACGTGGGTACCTGCGGTGTGTGTCACACTTACATCAAAGGAAGAGTTAAAATAGTTGAAGGGAGAGATACAAAGAAAAAGAGAAATAAAAGGTGTTAAGCAGAGGAGGTATAGTTGAAGTGAGTGGCAAAGCAGGAGAGAGGAGGGACAGAGGAAGTGAGACAGAAAGAGAGAGAGAGAGTGAGTGAGACAGTGAGTGGTGACTGAAAGGAAGGTGGCGTTCTTTTTTTAGTTTTTAAATGTTTATCAGTATTTTCAGAGTAGACTTATACCTACATCGAAAGATAAGTAGATACATACATAGATAGATACACACATAGTTAAATTAAAAGCAGGAGAGAAGAGGGACAGAGAAGAAGTAAGACAGAAAGAGAGAGAGAGAGTGAAAGAGACAATGGCGTTCGTTTTGTGTCTTTAAATGTTTATTATCAGTATTTTCAGAGTAGACTGATACATGCATCGAAAGGAAAGTAGATACATAGATACATAGATAACTACAGCAAATATTGGATGTCACTGTCACTTTTCATTACCTCACAAGGATAAAATTAGCGCGCAAGTGGCTGAGTTCTCCACAGACACGCATACTATTAACGTAGTTTTCAGAGAGATTCAGCCTCACACAGATTGTGACAAGGCTGACCCCTTTCAATTACAGCTACAACTCATTTTGGCCAGCTGAATGGATTGGAGCACGATAAACCTTCAAGTAGTTGGAAGAAAACGAAAAAAGATCCTGTATAGGGGCAGGAAAATCTTTTTAGTCGTTAGGGTCACTACGAGTGTTAACCTGGTCCTAACAGCGGTATTTGTGGGCTTCACAGATCTGGAGGCCAAGCCCCCAGATAAACACCAATGCGCAGGCTGTTGTTATCAAACTGAGCGTGAGACGAGGGCGAAGTCACTACACGACGGGATAGTAATTATTTCGTCTTAGCTTTCACTACTTATACTTAACACATGACATTTTTGCTTTCGATAAGGAACATTTCCTTTTCTTTCACTCTTTTTAAAAATGGCACTCTGTCGGTTATGACGACGTGGTTCCTGTTTATCTGATCAACGGAACAGTTTTCTCGTAAAATTAACGCGCAAGTGACTGAGTACTCCACAGACATGCACACCATTAACGTAGGTCTCAAGGAGATTCAGCCTCGCACAGAATGTGACAAGGCTGGCCCCTTTCAATTACAGCTACAACTCATTTTTGCGAGCTGAGTGGACTATAGCAAGGTCAAATAGAGTGCGTTGCTCAAGAACACAACGCGCCGCCGGGAATCGTACTTATGACCTTACCGCCATGAGCTGAATACTCCTAACCACTGAGCCACGCATCTTCACTCTTTTAACCGTAGAGAAAAGGAGCGAAGTGATGGAGGTAGGGAAAGAAAAGCCTCAGTCATTTAAAATGATAATTAGACTGAAATACGATCGATCTTTTCTAGCTTCTTTACTTTTAAAAATGAAGAAGTAGGAAAGAGATTTATTAATGAATAGAGGAGAAAGTCTTTCAGCTGTTTAGGTTTTTATTCTGGGAGGCCATGTTTTTTCTTTTTTTTTTTTTCAGGCACGTTTAACATTTTCTCTACAAACTACAAACAAGCGTCCCTCCCTTTCTTTTTCTCATGTAGAAAATTTCGAACGGAGTATAGCTGTGAAAAGAGCCCGGCAAAATGGGTAATACCCCACTGCAAAATGGGTGAGGGAGAAAATTTGCCAACAGGTAGTTACACGAAATTCAACTCTATACTTTATAGAGTGTCTTCTACCATAACCTCGGGCCAACCAAAGCCTTGTGGGTGGATTTGGTAGATGGAAACTGAAACAAGCCCGTCTTATGTGTGTGTATGTGTGTGCGTGTGTGTGTGTGTGTGTGTGTGTGTGTGTGTGTGTGTGTGTGCGTGTGTGTGCGTGTGTGTGTGTGTGCGCGTGCGTGAGTGCGTGCCTGTGTGTATTTATGTGTGTGTTTGTGTCTGTGTTTGTCCTCCCGCACCACCACCATCATTTGACAACTGATGTTGGTGTGTTTGCGTCCCCGTAACTTAGCGGTTCGGCTGAAAAGACTGATAGAATAAGCACTAGGTTTACAGGGAATAAGTCCGGGGTTTGTTCTCTTCGACTAAAGGGCGGTGCTCTAGCATGGCCACAGTCAAATGACTGAAACAAATAAAAAAATAAAACAATATAACAATACCAGAAGAACGTTCCGCACCACCAAATCAAAAAGGTTTGAATAAGGTTAAATAGTAATTCTGTTTACGTTTGCGTAACTGAGATATTTTAGTTGGATTACATAGTTATCGGTTTTACACTTGTTTCTATATTCTGTAACTGGCAAACATTTCTCATGGCACCAGCACGCAATTTACAGATGCTTACATTTTTTATGTTTTCTGTGAAATTTTCACGGGTCCAGCTAGTTATTATTATTATTATTGTTGTTGCTATTTATTGTCTTTGCACAGCTCGCTGGAGGTGTAATACGGTGCCAGCTGTTCACTACCAGTGATCCAAGGTAATACCCCTTATTATTTTCGAGCACCATCCGGAGTATTCGAGCGGTTCCAAGCAGTACTGTTTTCTGCAAGTGTTCTACTTTTATTACAGCCTCTATTTGTTCTATGTACTTCTCGAGATTTTTACTCACTGCTTCCAATTATTGGTACTACTACCACCATTTCCAGCATTCACAACTGCTTAACCTCCAAAGCTAACCTGTCATATCAATCGACTTTTCTTTCTTCCTTATCGCATACCTTGTTGTCAGCTGGGCATGCTATATCTATAATCCAGCATCGTTTGCTTTCTTTATCATCTATGATCCAGCATCGTTTGCTGTCTCTCCTATTCTCTATCTCATGGTTGCACTGAATCATAAAATCCCACAGGATCTTTGCATTATCATTTTCGATGAAGCTTTCGGGTTTATGTTCGTATCACCTTTTTGCTCTGTCAAGTCCGGACTTGTTGCAAAGTGTCCAATGGACAATCCTTGCTATATTGTCATGACGTCTCTTATATTCTTTCTGGGCTAGTGGCTTATATTGACTGGTAATATACCGTACGGCTTCACCGTTTTGTCCACAAATTCTGCACTTAAAACTTTCTGATGTGTAAGTCATTATTAGTGCTTACTCTTGAGCAGCACAGATTAGAGCCTCCGTTTCCGGTTTTAAATCACTTTTAGTCATCCATAGCAATCTTTTTTCTCTGTCTGTGTTATTTTCAACATCCCATGCTTTCTTTTCTTTATCCACCTATTTTCAGTTTCATTCATTTTCAAGTGCTTGTACAGAGCTTTATCTTTGCAGTTTATCATCCTACACAAGCCTGACATTCTTACTTCCAATAATAGTGGTTCTATGGCATTTTTTTACATACTATGCTATGTTGTTTTATTCTGCTCTAATGCTGTATTCGCATCCAATCAGTCCTCTTCCCCCTCTTTTTTCTTGGTACTTACAGTCTGTCTGCGTCACTTTTGGGGTAGAGTATCCCATATCTAGAGAGCAACTTCCTTGCCTTTCTGTCTAAGCTGTTTAGTTCGTCTACTGTCCATGCGATTACCCCTGCTCCATATCTAAGAAGTGAAACCGCCGAGGTGTTGATAGCTTCAATATTATTCGGTTCGTTTAATTTCCACTTAAGGATCAGTCTCAGTCTGCGCAAGTAATCCATCTTAAATTTTTCTGTCATTTCTTTCTCTATCAATTTATCCATTTATCCATAGCCCGTCTCTTCTATTTGCTTCATAGCCTTCCCCGACGGGATCGCTGACCCGTCCATACATTTGATTTTGCCTCCCTTCAAGACTAACACGCCACACTTTTTCAGTCCGAACTCCATTCTGATATTAGTACTGAAAGTTAACACCGTATTAACGAGAGAATTAACTTGGGATTCATCTTTACCATAAAGTTTGAGGTCATCCATGAATAACAAGTGGTTGACTTTATGTTGGCGGCTTTTAAAATATACACCCAACCTTTGCTTTCCTCAGAATCAGTGTTTGTGGTATCAAGCACAGTACAAAGCTCAGTGGGGACAGGCAGTCTCATGGGAAGATGCCTCTCCTGATTTCTATTGTCCCTAAACTTCTTCCATATACTGTCAGTTCCATCCTCCACTTCACCATACTTTTTTCCGAGCAATCGCTCAGAATTCGATGCAATACCAAATAGATTCATACATTCCATAATCCAAGAATGTGGGATCATATCGTACGCCTTACGATACTCCATCCATGACATGGCTAAGTTAGTTTTCCTCCTCTTGCAATCTCAAAGTACAGTTTTTTTTCTACCAGGAATTGATCCTTGGTCCCTCTGCACTTACGCCTGCAACCCTTTTGCTTGTGTGGCAAGACGCCATTTTTTTCCAGATGTCCGTACATTGACTCTGCGACTATTCCAATCAATAATTTTCATATAAGTGGCAAGCAGGATATCGGCCTGTAATTGTCTACCGTATTGCCTTTTTCGATGTTTTTCAAGCACAACACTGTCATATCCATTGTCAACCACTCTGGTGTTACTCGGTCGGCATTTAACAAGGTATTAGGTTGCGCAGCTATTCGTGTATGACATTCACTAAATCTTTTGATCCAGTAGCCTTGAACTCCATCTGGTCCCTTTTTTTTTTTTTTTTTTTTTTTGCTGATTTCGTTCACTTCCCTAACTGAAATTACTAGTTCTGCCTAAACAAGACCTCCAGCAATTTAACCGGTCCCCCTGTCCAGCGTCCCACGACGTTATTGGACGACATGGACCTGCCTCTCCAGGTTCTGAGCTGCAGGCCCACTGACTTTTCTTGTTTAATTTTTACTCCTGTCACCACCTCGTATTCTTTTAGAGCAGTGCCGACTAGGTCTATGTGCCTGCTGTTTGACAGTACGATGGTAACGTCGTCTGCATATGCTGACACAGTTCTCCCATGTCCTAGTTCGCGCAGGATTCCTGTCAATGCCTCCAGTTTCCGTAGTAATGGCTCAAGAGCCAGTACATACAGAAGACGCGGGGGACACCTTTGGCGGACCAAACACAGGATGTTGAATGGTTTCGATAGGTAACCATTCACCCGAACTACCGAGGACTGTGGCTGTAAATTGCAGCGATCCAGCCACGGAAAACGGGACCGAAACCGGCTGCCGTGAGAACGGCTGTTAAGTATTGGTTGGTTTCCCCAATCATGCTTTACATCGTACAGAGAGAGAGGAAGGGTAAGTAAAAACAAGACAGGGGATGAGAGCATATGCAAAGCTTAGTAGCAGGCAATGAGTAAATGAACGCTACACACACAGGGATAATGAAAGAATCATAGAGACACAGAAGGAGGAGGAGAAGGAGAGTGTATATACATAGATACATCATATACATATACATACATACATACATACATACATACATACATACATACATACATACATACATACATACATACATACATACATACATACCTACAACACACACACACACACACCAACACACATATATACATACATATATCCAACTCAAATCTAAGGCCTATCGTTTGGCATGATTTCTCCTCGGATTTTCACCTAGGGAGCTGCTAACTGACATTATCTTTTACGAAGGATTTTATTAATTCTTCGATCAAGTAAATACCAAACACAATTATCTTTCACTCTGGACATCCCTTGATTTCTCGAAGTGGTAACTAATAATTTCCGTGATTGAAGATATTCTACATTACTATGATTTTTCTTTTTGTTTTTTTAATGTTTTTATCTCTCTCTCTCTCTCTCTCTCTCTCTCTCTCTCTCTCTCTCTCTCTCTCTCTCTCTCTCCTCTTCTCTCTCTCTCTCTCTTCTCTCTCTTCTCTCTCTCTCTCTCTCTCTCTCTCTCTCTCTCTCTCTCTCTCTCTCTCTCTCTCTCTCTCTCTCTCTCTCTCTCTCTCTCTCTCTCTCTCTCTCTCCGAAGACGGAATATATAGCTTACATGGAATTCTTTATCCAATAACATATGAGCCACCTGCTTACCTATTCTAGAAATAACTATAATAAGAGAAATAATAGTGACAAGTAATCGAAAATGCATCACTGGCATCTAATTGTAAGGAGTCTGTTTTTGACATCACGACACTCACTTGAATTTCGAATAAAGCAGCAAAGTAAAGAAATACATATGCTGAATGATGTACCTTATAAAATGTCGACAAATTGAGGAAAATAGAAAAGACGAACTTACCTGTAGTTAGGAAACAACCTAGAAAAAGCACTAAAAGATGCTGGAACATTATGGCCACTGCTATGGTGATGCAATGAATATGTTAATCGGTGAAATCGAATGGTAAAGAACTGTAAAATACAAAAAATGGGATTAGTCAAACTATGAGCGTAAACAGATTAACACAGGCTTTCGTTAAATGAATCTTTCATGAAATGAAACTCTAAACACCACTAAACTCATTGGGTAAGAATGTTGCATTAACGAACATACTTTAAGCTTGGTAAACTGAAAAGGTCGTAAAGCAGTTAGTAAAATGTGATTTTCCCTTTTCTGTAATAATTCTTTGGTGAAAACATGCACTAACTTTTTTTATACGAAATTTTTTCGGTAAAATGTGATTTTCTTTTTATTTTAAACGCTTTTTTAAAAAACATACGCTAATATTTTTACAGTTATACTTTTGTATGAAAACATTTTAGGTAAAAACGTATCCCCAATTTCAAAAGGTCGTCTTTTATGGGGTACTGGGTAAGAATGTTTTGCAATTCAGGTGTTAATTTATTTTGGAGAAAAAAGTCGAATAATGAATTTTTAAACAAGCTTATACTAATCATGATCTAAGAAGAATAGAAGAATGTAACAATGTATATCTTAAGTTACTGATATAGTGTTTAATAACGGTTATAAATATACTTTCATTATATAAACGGTGAAGTTTATTTGTCTAAGTGCAGATAAAATGGTTTGTCGTTAATAATACTTTATCATTAATAACGCATATATTATACTGACAATAATCTTTTTAAACAAATTAAGGTTATTCTGATGGGTGGTAACTATAGCCTTTATTTAACACACACACACATATATATATATATATATATATATCAGTGGATGCTGCAGATACATCGACATTTTTTAATATTTGCTTGCGGAAATGTGTCCGGAAGGTCTCGAAGTTAATACAAGTTGTGAATTACCAGATGAGGTTGACAATTCAGGTGACAAGGTGGTTAGAGTAACTAAAAAAATTATGATTAATATTTATAATATAATTGATAAGTTTAGTTTTTGTATTGCATTCTCACCTTGGGCACAAAGTAGAATTCCTTTGAGTGTAGGGTATGTGTTTTCCAGTCAAGTTCTTAGGTTCAGTAGAAATATAAATAAGATCGGAATGTTTTGTGATAGACTTCAGAAGTAAACGAATCGTATAGAAAAACAAGAAAATGCTAGTTAAATGTTGATTAAACTGTTGCTTCGAGACACAGGAGCTTTGGAAAAAATATAGAATGATCTCTAGTTTTCAACTGAGCAAAACTTTACAGAATGATTTAGTTTTAATTACTGCTGAAAGTCAAACCGGAGCTTTGCAATTTGTGAGTAAGTTGTCATATATTGTTTTGTATCATTGTGTACAACGTCAATTCCTCTTGAAAGTAGGTAGGGTCTTCCGCTGATTGAATGCTAGCAGTACTTTAACTTCAGACAGTAATGATGTGAAGATGTAGGTCGGTGCTTTCATTAATTTCTTTGCCGTATGTGGTGTTATTTTATTTTAAATAAGAAATACTTTCTTTATGATTTGTTGTTTTTGTTATTTTCTTAATATTTATAGGTTTAAAGTGAAAATATTTGCTTAAATACTTTTTACAATTAAGTTTATTCAATAGTTACATATTTCTTTTGAATTATTCCCAGGTCGTTGGCAGTTAATGCCTTATGGTTAAATGATATGTTATTCAGTTAGTTTACATTTATATCGTTTTCATTTTAATATTTTCATTGCGATTTGGATGTTCTTGTAAAACTTATACGATATCATTTATAAGATGTTAATGAGAAATTATTCGTTTATTTTATTTCCTATAATTAGATTTATATTCAACCGATATTCATCTATACCGGTTTATTTCTATCTCGAATGGTTTGGCAATGATTGGATCCTACTGGTTAAATGGTTAAAGAGACATGGTGATGTTCTAGTCTACATTCGGTTCGTTTTTAGTGTGTTTTTGTGTTTGGAATGTGTTATGGATTGTAGATCAACAATGCATACTGGTCTATGTTCTTTAATTAATCTATATGTTTCAAGTCCTAGATTAAATATTCCTTGGATTATTATTATTTACCATACGGTGGTTCATAAATTTTTGCCCAATGCATTCAGTTCGATAGTACGTTTTAGTTCTATAATTTTTTAAGTAGCAACGTTCTTTTGGGAGATATTTATTTGTTTTATTGGTGCTTTTTTTTTTTTGTAATATTATTGTAATAATAATAAGTGTAGATGTAATGGATATACTCGACTAATATATTTTGCTCCTGTTACTTGTTTATTAACTATATTTCTAACGCTAGCGACATCACTGAATTGAATAATACTGCCCGGTTGTCAAAAACAATAATGTCCTTTAAGCAACCGATGATGGGAATTTTTTGTTTGATATACTTGTTATCTTTGAATATTATACCTTGTGGTTTCGTTGTTCAGAGTTGTCCTTAATTCTCGTATATATATATATACATATATATATATATATATGTGTGTGTGTGTGTGTGTGTGTGTGTGTGTGTGTGTGTGTATAAAATGCTTAGCGGCATATTATATATATATATATATATATATATATATATATATATATATATATATATATATATATATATGTATGTATATATATATATAATATGCCGCTAAGCATTTTGTCCGGCAACCTAATAATTCTGCCAGCTCGCCGCCTTATTGTATTTTATATACATACTCAATTCCGTAATGAGTGCTTGGTTTTTCTGTACTCATGATTTTTAATCACGCACACACACACGCACACACACAGATACACACATACACATATATATATATAGATACATTATATATATATATATATATAATATATATACATATATATATATATATATATATATATATATATATATATATATATATATATATATATATAATATATATATACAATGTATGTGTGTGTATAGTGTGTGTGTGTGAACATACATACATACATACATACATACATACATACATACATAATACATACATACATACATAATACATACATACATACATATGGCAGTCTGAACTCCCCACATTTGTAGTGCTGATTCCAATATTTGAAATAACTGACTGGTCTGTGCAGGAAATTCACCCCATAAAACACACAAGATCCTGCAATCAAATGGAGATTTCCACGGAAACAGAGATACTAACAGGTTCCACATAAAAAGATATGAAGGAGATAGAAGTTTGAGATCAGTACAGGCAGCTTTACAATGTCTTTAGTGTAGTCTCTCTCAGAGAGAACCTGCTAAACAAGCGAAGAGAATGACATACTATGTGTCGGTAGTGAACTCCTCAAGAAGCATTCTCTCATACAACCCCCATAACAGCCTTACAAATATAACTCAAAGATGACTTGAATGTGAAACGATCAGCATACCAAAAAAAAAAGGGAGAGAGAAGACAATAATATCGACATAAAGTACAGCCTCTCTTCGACTCGTGACCGCTAATCACATAACAATTCGAAAGCTATGTGTCTGCAATCCAGATAGGGGATAGCTGCAAAATACTCAATAAACAAAACGATCAGTGAAGCCTTTGGAGCACCAAGATGCAATCGGAAATGTGGATTATGTCATATTTCTGTGATCAGTAGTTATCCAAAAATGTCATTAAAGTACGGCTTCCCTATGCGATTCGAAAATAATACTGTCCTGGAATAAAGAAAGAGAACCTCATCCCTGTTACTGAATACATCAACACAAAGAGTATTGGTGCAATATGCAATAATCCCATCAAAAATTTTATCAATTGTAGATAACAGACCGAATGTTATTGTTTGAGACAGACAAGAAAAAGTATGTACCGTCACGGAGGTCAGCTATCCTGCTGATGTGAATATCTCTTTGAAAATCAAAGATAAAGAGGAGAGCTACGAGCAATTTCTTCGAAAACTCTAGCTTCTCTATCCAGTTTATAAATTCATATCCATACCAATAATAATTGGTGCACATGGCTTAGTTAAGCGACAATCAGGAAAAGCTGGGGCTTTCAGAGAGAAAAAATCAAATAGCTAATTTGCATATTACACAAATATAAAATGTAAGCGGAACAGTATAAGTTTGCAAGATTTTCTCAAGTTCAAAATGTTGATTTATTTTTGTAATCAACTTGCCAACAACGGTGCATTGTATCTTTGTTAGAAACCAGCTCCTTCCTTACAGGGATATTTTAAATAATTAAAAATAGAATAGAACATGCCTTTATTCATACACACATGCATACATGCATACATACATACAAACATAGACAGACAGGCACAGAGAGAGAGAGAGAGAGAGAGAGAGACATAAGATGAGTAAGCATATATAGACAGACAGACAGACAGACAGACAGACAGACAGCTAGATAGATAGATAGATAGATAGATAGATAGATAGATAGATAGATAGATAGATAGATAGATAGATAGATAGATAGATAGACAGACAGACGGACGGACGGACGGACGGACAGACAGACAGACAGACAGACAGACAGATAGATGGACAGACAGACAGACAGACAGACAGACAGACAGACAGACAGACAGATAGATAGATAGATACATAAGTTTCTTTATTGGCCACACAGGGCTGCACACAGATGGGACAAATTACAAGGTAGAGCTTTTCTTTTGGGGGATGAAAAAAAAAGTGGCGTAGGTTTTCGATCAAAAGGGATCGTAAAAGGGGAAAAAGAAAAAAAAGGAAAAGAAACAAAAGAAAAGAAAAAAGAAAAAAGAGGAAAAAAGGGGAAGAGGAAAAAAACGATCAACAGGGATCGTGTATCACAGTATCATGATGTACGGTGTAAAGGGGGAAGCAGATAAGGTTTACCCGTGGGAAGAAAAGCCTACGAAAAAGACCACGGTAACCTCGGTCAATATTGTTATATGTTACCACAATTGTTTGCAAGTGGGTAACCCTCTGTTTTCAATTTCTGGGTTCATAGGATTATGCTCAAGGTGGCTTCGTCATTCATACGTGCCATCCTTGCTACATTCACCCATCTTTTTTTATTCGCTAGAGAAAACTTGCCTCTCTACTCTCACTTTCCTTTTCAAGTGGTACTTGAAGAAGTTGATGAGAGATTGACCAGAGAGGTAAGTGTTTGTCTCCAATCCTTTCAGACGCGTCCACCAGATACATTCTTTCGCCATAGCCACAAGGATGATGAAAATAGCTCTTCCTTCCCGTTTGAAGGAAGGAGACGTGACAATATTGACGATAGACTCAGCTGATAAACCGACTCTGCCCACACGTGACAGCAGTTGTTCGACATAAGCCCACAGCTCGGAAATTGTTGGACACTGCACGAGTGCGTGCAGAACGGTTTCGTCGCTCTGACCACATCTCGGAAAGGTCGGCCCGTGTTTCTCGAGCCGTGTCTGTAGAGCTTATCCCGAACGAGTAGCGCTTCTCGGTAGCACTGCCAGGTCAGGGATCTCTGGAAGTTGTCCATGGGCCCTGGCCCGGAAGTCGTCCCGAACAGGCGGGTCAGGTTATCCTCGTCGACGTCCAGGTTCGCCCCGAGCTCGTCGTCGTACCTCCCCTCCACTAATCCCCTATAGAATGCTTAGATAGATAGATAGATAGATAGATAGATAGATAGATAGATAGATAGATAGATAGATAGATAGATAGTTAGATAGATAGATAGACAGACAGATATATATATAGATATAGATAGATAGATAGATAGATAGATAGATAGATAGATAGATAGATAGATAGATAGATAGATAGATAGATAGATAGATAGATAGATAGACAGACAGACAGACAAATAGATATACACAAAGTTAAATATATGTTATGGTTTCGAATCCATAAAGCGCTTAGCTTTATAGACGACTCGTCAGATTCTATTGGTTGAGGGCATGTAACTTCTCATCAAACTGGACATAGAAAACCGTTACGGTCGGTTGATTTGTAAACAAAAGAACTATTAGACACTAAAAGAATAATTAGACACAAATAATAAGGCACTAAAAAAGAATTACTCTCCCCAGACGATAAAATAATTCGGCACTTTTTGAGCCCTAAACGGGACTAGTTATCTCCCTTAGACCGGTCCAGTTAGCAAATCTTATTGACCTAAAGAGCAATCAGGGTAACTCCGTCCTCCGACTGGTTCCAATCTGCCATTACCTTTTACAGCTCTAATCGACAAACGGGGACAAGCATGGCTGCAGCTAGTAGCGTTTGAAATGGGGGCAGGATCTATCTATCTATCTATCATCTATCTATCTATCTATCTATCTATCTATCTATCTATCTATCTATCTATCTATCTATCTATCTATCTAGAGAGAAAGAGAGCACTTTGCTCTCATGTGTTTATTTCCTCCTTGCCTGAGGTTACCGCGATCTTTTCTGTAGGTTTTTCTTTCTACGGATGAACCTAATCTTGTTTCTTACCTTTTAAAAAAAATTTCTTTCTGTGATACACGATCCCTTTTGATCGAATTTTACATTTGTTTCCATTTTTTCCTTTTTCTTTTCCGTTCTTCGAAAAGAAAAACTCTACATTTGTATTTGTCCCCTCTGTGTTCAGCCCCGTGTAGCCAATAACGAAAGTTATAAATATATATATATATATGTGTGTGTGTATGTGTGTGTGTGTGTGTGTGTGTGTGTGTGTGTGTGTGTGTGTGTGTGTGTGTGTGTGTGTGTGTGTGTGTATAAAACATTCATCTGCCACTTCGATGTGACTACTCGCTTTACTGTTTAGTATACGTTACTACTCTATCTCATCTTGAGATTTTATAATTATACGTACATGATATATACACATATGTATATATATGTGTGTGTGTATATATATATATATATATATATAAGCACACATACATACACACACACACATACATACATACATACATACATACATACATACATACATACATACATACATACATACATACATACATACATACATACATAGGGGCTAATACAGTTTCGCACCTCTCCTTGAAAAATGCGTTCTTTTTTAAAAGTTGTTTTCAGATTCCTACGTTTTAGATATTGGAGATCACGAATATGCAAACCCACCCCCAAACCACCACCACTCCCCACTTCCATTTAAAATTTTTAACTTTTCGAAATTTTTTCCCCCTATGTTTTAGATGATGGAGATTCCGTATATTCAAGAAACCACGTTTTTGAAACTTTTAAATTCAATAAGCATATAAATATGCGTATAAAGAGATAGATAGATAGATAGATAGATAGATAGATAGATAGATAGATAGATAGATAGATAGATAGATAGATAGATAGATAGATAGATAGATAGATAGATAGATAGATATGAATGTCTTCCTGTGGCTAAAAACAAAAGTAACACCGTCTTCTATAGGACCGCCACATTTAGTTGACAAATATATTTTTTGAATCAACGGACAGCGATAAGTAGACTGACAGACAACTAAATAAATGGATGAAAAAGTTCGAAATTTTAAATTGGGAGAGGGGTGAAATTTGAACCCTTTATTAAACTTTATAACATTAATTATTAAATATTAATGTTTGTTTCTCATAAAATGGCTCACATGGAGTTGTGGTGTATATTAAATTTACATTATTTTATTATTTACGATTATTTAAGGCAAACACAAGTAAAAACGCAAATTCTTTTCACTTTAATGTTTTTGTCTGTATGTAATTTCGATTTGCATATATTCGTCAATTCACTACGATCTCTTTAAAGTAAACAAAATCAACATTTTAAATAGGGGTGGGGATGAAATAAAAAATTTCTTTTTTTGTATATTCGTAATCTCCGACATTTAAAATGTAGGAATCCGAAAAATGTTTTTCTAACAAATGCATTTTCAAGGAGAGGTGCGAAACTGCATTAGCCCCCATACATACATACATACTCTGTTGTTGATGTTGAAATTCCAATGAAGGAGCCTTGGATCTAGGTTAGAAACCGGCTCTTTCTCTATTGGCAGGAAATCTTGAAATAAAACTGAACAATGACATACATATACATTCTTACATACATACATGCATACATACATACATACATACATACATACATACATACATACATACATACATACATACATGCATGCACACATACATACATACATACATACATACATACATACATACATGCACGCATGTCTACATACATACATACATACACACACAGCCACATATATACATTCATGCATACATATACACACACATACATACACACATACATATACATTCTTACATACATACAAACATACATACATATATACATACACACATACGTACATGTACATACATACATACATACATACATACATACATACATACATACATACATACATACATACATACATACATACATACATACTTGATGCACAAAAGGGATAGAGATGCAGGAAAAGCAGTAAAATGTGACAACCGATGTAGACTTTGTGGAGAAAACACCGAAGATATCATCCACATCATAAGCAGTTGTCCGAAAACGTCATCACGGTATTACCTACCGATGAGATGTGATGTTGTAGCTAGGACACTCAATAATGAAATCCGTCGGAAGCGTAAATCCAAGGACAAAGAAATAAGAACCAACAGTAGAAGCCATGGCCACTAATAATAAAAAGGAGTACTGGTGGAATGTCCCAATGAAGACCTCAATAAAATGTAAGCACAACAGACCTGATATAATGATTTGGGATAGAGAAGAGAAGCAGTTCACAGTTGAGGAAATTAGTATAAAGTTAAAGATCAGTGAAAAGGATAATACCTACGCTGAACTATTGAGAAATCTACAGTTACTCTTTCCAGATTACAAGTTCAGGTTTATACCTGTAATTATAGGGACCCTGAGATATGTAACACAATGCCTAAATACCAATCTTGAGAAATCAGGCTTCTCAAAACCAGCAAAGAGAAAGCTAATTCGAAGACTACAGATCCAATCCATCACTGGAACTGTCAAAATTTATAAAATTTTCCAGAAGTTTAAACTTAAATATATATGAGCATGCCTAGATAGGCAACTATATGCATGAGAATACATACATGAAGCAAAACATACAAATCTGCACATATACATACATACCAACAAAAACACCCTGTTGTTGATGTTGAAATTGCAATGAAGGAGCCTTGAATTTAGGTTAGAAACCGGCTCTTTCTCTATTGGCAAGTAATATTGAAATAAAACTAAACAATGACATACATAGGTACTTGCATACATACATGCAAGCATGCATGCATGCAAACATGCATGCATGCAAGCAGACATACATGCACACACATACACACAAGCATACATATATACGGACATACATACATACATTTTTATAACATTTCTCAAAACCAACAAGTAACCAACTCAAACTGACCTGTTGCTATTATCGTTGTTGTATATTCTCTTCGTCTTTCGCCTATTCACCTCTCACGGAAGCTACTCCAAATAATAAATTTAACATGTTAGTTACACTTAATTTATAAAACAACCAAATCACAAACATTCAAAACAAATTATATAACATATCTCATTAACATATTGTTGTTGTCGCTGCTGTTGTTGTTGTCGTTTCTGTTATCATTATAGCTGGTAGGTTTTTCTTTCTCGCTTCAAAGATAAGAAATATTTGCAACTCTTTTAACGCCGTATTCTCTTTTTTCATTCTTCTTTCTTTCACTCTCTCTCTCTATCTCTCTTTCTTTCCTTCTTTATCTCTCTCTCTCTCTCTCTCTCTCTCTCTCACACACACACACACACACACACACACACACACATACATACACACTCACAAATAAACACACACTCACCGCCTATAATTTACAGCAATACTACAATTATTATCTTTTATCATTACATACATCCCCGCTATCGTTCCGTGCATCCTCCGACTCTCACCGCCAGAAACTTGGCTAATATATACCCAGCATCTCCAATTCACTGTTATACAAGCAGTACACACTCTATACTACACCATACACACACCAGAACCATATTGACATTCTAAATCAGTAGTTCTCAACCAGGGCCGATATGGCTCTTGGGGTTCCATATTACATTTTATTGTTAAAATTATCTGAAACATTGTGGTTATACTTTTCCATTACGCAAAATATTGTAAGAATTATTTATATGCAATTCCTAATTATATTGAATTATAAAAATATATGATTTTTTATATATCAAATGGCTAGAAGGGTCCACCTGAGCAAAATAGGACCGCAAGGAGGGGACAAGAGGTAAAAAATAGTTGAGCAACACTGTTCTGGACTATATACATACACGTACACATACATACGTGCGCGTGCGTGTGTGTGTGTATGTTATGTGTGCATGAGTATAACTGCTTGTTTCTATGTCAATACTTTTTGTAGAATAAAGTTCATCAAACTTTTACAAAAAAGAATTGAGAGAGAGAGACAGAGACAGCTAGTCAGACATGCATATTCATATATAGACGCGTATATATATGCATACATACATAAATACATACATACATACATACATACATACATACATACATACATACATACATACATACATACATACATACATACATACATACATACATATATCATTGGTTAAACTGGCAACATGACCATCCCCAAATACAACAATATATATAAAATTGTATATATTATAATATATTATATTATATTATATTATATTATATTATATTATATTATATTATATTATATTACATTTTCTGGATGAACATACTTCTTCCGTTTAAGGCACTATTCCCTAGGTTTCCAAGGTTTTTTTTATCATACTTTATTTAAGGGATTCCTATCATTTCCGTTTGAAAATATATAAATAAAAATCATTAGAAGAATCAATTTATTAGACGGAGTCCAATAAATGTCACCAAATAAATGGAACAGGTTTTGATACTAATATGGGTTATTTATTTAATTTAAGTAACCAGACAGCTGTTTCAGTCGCAAAAGACCATATTTCGGGTATACAATATATAATATATATATATATATATATATATTATATATATATATAATTTAATAAATAGAATATATGCATACATACATACATATATGTACGTACCTACATCTACATGTTATATACATGCATATATATATTATATAATATATATATATATATATATATATAATATTATGTGAAATAGAAAGATGAATAATCTTGTAGTGGATTAATCAAAAGTTTAACCGATACCTTAGTAGCAAAAATCACAGCAGTGAACAGCACGGTTGGAGGTACAAACCATCTGGCGTTGCAAACCGTGCGTTGGTGCGGATAATTGAAATTAAAACATTATTGGTGAATTGAAGAAATGGAGCTGAACGCAGATTGAACAGAAATCGTTTTATTTCATTCTACACGTGTTTCGAAAGGCACAAATTACCAAAATCCGATTGAATAATGGGACCATATTGTGTCTTTCTCTTCAGGAAGAAAAAGGAAATCCGTTGGAAAAACAAAACAGAACAGAGGCGAGCAAAAAACAAATCGAACTGTGCTCCTAAGAGCCCATGGCGAAACTGTTTATCAGTGTATGTTGAGAACCGGTGGCTGAAGAATTCACAGGTCAGGCATCGGTCAAACATGTGGGTGGGGTGTATAGATGTTCTTTGTGACCGAGAAAAAGTTCTGACTATTTAAAGAATATTGGATGTTTTATAAGGGGCGAGAAAAAATCTACTTAGAGACGTGTGTGTGTGTATACTGTTCTATATATGTGTGTGTTGGCGTAGGGGTAGAAAACATTTTTTGTGTACGTGTGTGCGTTTGATCGTTCGGCTGTCAGTGGCTACTGCCGTGATAACCGTTGGGTGGCAGAAAGAAAAAAATAAAGAATATATATATATATTTTATGTTTATGTGTGTGTGTGTGTGTTCATCTAAGCCTACCTTGACAAGGAAACCCCCCCGCTGTGAAAAACAAGCCCCGTTTGTCTTACAGGAGTAATTTCCCTTGCAGTGTTAATTGTAGAATCTTAAAATCTTAAAATTTCAGAATTTGTTACCAAGGGCTATGGGTGCCGGTCTTATTTATGAACGCTATTTAAAGGCCAGATAAGTGTAACGCCGCCAATGGGGGCATCGAAAAGCCGACTGTAAGAGCCCGTTTACCATCCGGCCTCTGGCAAACAAAATATGGAAGAGTTCGGAGACACAAAGGTTGCACTGTCTTCTGCCCCTATCAAATGGGAGGGCCACCGACAAAATTGACCATTCCAGCCTATAGCTTAAGTTCGCATCCTTCAGTCGCCATATTAGCTTACTGAGTCCCGTGGTCTGGCGCTTGTTCACGTCCCGAAAAGTTGCGTAATGGTTGGAGACACGCAAAGACAATCTTGAGGACGATGCCCCTATATAAGTGAAGGCATCTGAGTCCGTGTAAACCTTGCATTGGTAGACGGCGTTTTTGATCTTGGAGTTCGCCGACGTGAATCTTACTCTGCTAGGATTGTTTCTGAAATTAGAACTGCGTTCCTGTCACTATATTCGTTCCGAGACCTGCAGCCGCTTACTACTCTATTTTCCACTACGTCACTATTAACTATAGGAATAACCCCTGATTCTCCACTATCTATCAGAGTGCTGTCGTTTGCTACTGCCCGTGGTACTGCTATTGCGGGAAATGATGCTGGGGATGCTAAAGGGCTCTCTACCCTACTCCCATTGTTACCATCAACCACAACACCCCTATTTATAACTATACCCCTAGTGGGTACTCCTGGCTGGAGCTGAGATTATGTGTCACTGTACTGGCTCTCATATCATTATTACTACTATAATTATTCCTACTGAGCATTAAGCCGGGAGCGGAAGAGGCTGTGCCTCCGGAAAAAGGTGATAGGGTCTTAGTAAGTAGCCTATTATTATGGGAGGCGATTATCTGGGCGAGGTTTTTAGTGTTGGAGAAAGCTATCCTAACTTTATGTGAGTTAACCGTGGAGTAATATTTGGAATTTCTGGGGAAGTTATTGGCGATGGCTTGTCTAAACATGAGGGGGAGGTTAGTTCTAATCTGCTTACCAAAGGGGATTACAAACCATATATGCTTATTCCTATCAGTGTGATGGGTCGGGACGCCAGCTCTCGCATTTGGGTGGGTGATTCTCGGATGAATAACGGGTCTTGGGTTAGTGTAAGACCTCCCGGACC